>NW_023270415.1:21614587-21744649 GCF_011800145.1 Mirounga leonina | reverse complement strand
ATATATATATATATATATATATATATATATATATATATATATATATAATCACATGAGCCCTTAAGAAGAAGAGAGAAAGGCAGGAAAACAGAAGAGCTACAACAGAAGAGATCAGTGAGTTTACCCTAGTTGCTGGTTTTGAAGATGAAAACAGAGAGCCACAAGCCAAAGAATATGGGTGGCCTACAGAAGCTGTGCACAGCCTCTGGCAGATAGCTAGCAAGGAAACAGGCTCCTCAGTCCTACAACCACATAGTATTGAATTCTGCCAACAATTTGCATCAGCCTGAAGGCTGATTCTTTCTGAGAGCCACCAGATAAGAGCCCAGGGCTGCTGCCAGTTTTATTTCAGCCTCATGAAACTAAACAGAGAAGCCAACTGAGCCACCCAGACTTTTGGCCTACAGAACTGTGAGATAATAAACTTGTGTTGGTTTAAGCTACTAAATTTGTGGTAATTTATCATGGCAGCAGTAGAAAAGTAACAGGTTCATTTCCTATTCTCCCACCAGGTTGTAGGGACTCTCTGAACAAATTATTTCACATTTCTGTTTTAATTTGGTATCAGGTTCTAACTAATAAATGGGCTTGAAGATAAATTAAAAAGAACTACTTGACAAATTAATTTTTTTAAGAATTGAGAACAATCTTAAATTTATTCTATTTGAATCTCCTTATTTTGCAGACTAGAAAATGGGGGTCCATATTCCTATTTAGTAAAAAAGCTGCAATTTGGGGCCAGTTCATAACTACCAGCCCAGTGTTCATTGACAACCTCATGTAACTGTAGCATTCGCAGATGGCCTGTGGCAATATAAAGAAGCATCTGGGATGGTAGGGAGAAGGCCTGCAGCTGGCAGTAAGAAACCAGAAATTCCTTGGCTCCCTGACTTAGTAGTTAGGGGAAACCTGAGGATGTCATTCATTGCCTCAGAGCCTCAGTTCTCTTATCTGTACTATTGGAAAAAAATATATATATATATTTTTTAAGATTTTATTTATTTATTTGACAGAGAGAGACACAGTGAGAGCAGGATCACAAGCAGGGGGAGAGTTAGAGGGAGAAACAGGCTTCCCGCAGAGCAGGGAGCCCGATGCGGGGCTCGATCCCAGGACCCTGGGATCATGACCTGAGCCGAAGGCAGACGCTTAACGACTGAGCCACCCAGGCGCCCCTATACTATTGGAAAAATATTACCTGCCCTGCTTTCTTTACAGGGTTCAGATCAATAAGCAATTCTTGAGCACCTACTACATATTAAGTATTGCATTAAGTACTATGATATAAAGATAAACCTGGGTTCCTGATCTGAAATAATTTATTTATAAACAGATTATTTCAATGTTGTGTGATACATATTAGGCAAAAGTTAAACAAATGGACCATGGGAATCCTGGGGAGGGTCATCTAATACAGACATCTAACCCAGACATGAAGACAGAGGAAATGAAGAATACTCCCGTATCTTGAAGAACAAGTAGATATGGTGCCAGCAAAAAAGGGCTTTCCAGGCAGGGGGACCAACATGAGCCCAAATGTACCAACAAGAAATAGCACCATGTGAACTTCAAGTAGCCCTTTTTCCAAGAACCAAGAGTATGAAGAGAGAAGTTCACAGGCAAAAGCCAGATAATAAAAAACATTGTATGACTTGCTAGAGAATATGAACTTTGTCCTGTAGTCAGCAGAAGCCATTGGAAGGTTGGAAGCAAGAGGCAAAAAAAATATGGCAATGCAGAAGATGGATTAGTGAGCATGAAGGCTGAAAACATAGGTAGACACCATCACCACAGCACAAGTGCAAGGTAATGAAGTCCTGAAATCGGAAAATGGTGGCAGAGGTTCAGAAGAGAACCATAAAATGAATCTTTAGAACAGGGGATTCTTAAACCCTGCTTTCTCCATAGAATTCCCCTGATCCCATGCAGACCTCCTGAATCAGAATCTCCAGGAGCAAGGCCAGGCACTTTTCTAAAAGTTACAGACAATTCTGATGAGCACCTCAGTTTCTGAGCTGTTCTAGAGCAGAGATTAACAAACTACAGCCATGGACCAAATCTGACCCACTGTCTGTTTTTATATAGTCCATGGGCTAAGATGGTTTTTACATTTTTAAATGGTTAAAAAAGTCAAGAAGAATATTACATGACACATGAAAATTATGTGAAATTCAAATATCAGTGTCCATAAATTAAGTTTTATTGAACACTCATTTGTTCATATATTGTCAATGACTACTTTTGTACTATAATGGCAGAAGTGAGTAGTTGCAACAAGGATCATAAAGCCCAAAGACCCCAAAGCCTAAAATATTTACTATCTAGTCCTTTAGAGGAAAAACTGCTAAGTCCTGATCGAGAGCAGTCATTCTTACTCTTGGCTGCACATTGTAATCATCCGCATTTCCCAAGCCATATCTCTAGGGATGCACCCCAGGCATCAGTATATTTTTTTAAGTGCCCTGGTGAGCTTTAACCTGTGCAGCCAGTGTTGAAAATGTTGAAAACAGCTGACTTAGAGAGTTATATTGATAGAACTTAGTGATTGTTTAGATGTGATTGGTAAAGGAAAGAAAGATTATATGGATTTAAAAACCAAGTTTTAGGATTGTTATTATGAACGCCTTGAAGGCAAAGAATGAAATCTCCTTTCCATATCCCCAGTACCTAGTATTGAATCTGATGCAGTAAAAAGTGTTTACTAAGAATTTACTGTATGAATGCATGAACTAAGTACTCCTCATTGAAGCAGTCTCCATACAAAGTACTTGAGACATAGTTTATGTTCATTTCAGTTCCACAGAAAACTTTTGAAAAATAGGCCTTATCTACTTGCACAAAAATATAGGTTTCACTTCAACTGGACCTCCAGAGATTAGTAATGTTACAAAAAATTAAGAGAAAATTATAAATAAGTTATAAAACAATTGCTATTAAAAGTCAATTTTTAGTTACTCAACTTTCTGAAATCATAGTTTCCTTTTAACTCTGGCAGAAATTATTTTATAAATCTATTTTTAGCATTTAAGCTAATTCAAATAGTCAAATAAGATGAGGTTATATCAGAATATTATTTTTTTCTCTAAGGGTCTTTGCAAAATTTACAAAGCAAAGAATAAATATGATTTGAGATTTTTAAAAAATGATAAAGATCAAAACAAACTTAAGTTAGAGGTCATGTTTGAGTATAAGAAAAAGTAACAACCATTCACAAATTATTATTGTGGTGTCTAAAGTAGATCTAGATATCAATCATAGACAGTTAACTATTTCTATACTGTACAAGAATTGATACTAATTAGATTATGTCCCCCTCCCAACTCTGCTATGCTCATCAATATTCTCTACCTTTCTTCAGTGTACATATGCTATTGTGGAGACAAGAAGAGAAAGAGAAGGTGGAAAAAGGGAGGAATTCTACATATATGGGTACATCACTCTACAGAAAATCCTTAGTCATGGCAATGGGTATGGTATCTGTCCAGACTGCCATAAAGGCATGTCTGACTTTTGAAAAGCAATGTAAAATAAAAGTGTAATCTATTCTACTCCTATTAACTGTTTTTTTTTTAAGATTTTATTTATTTATTTGAGAGAGAGAGAATGAGAGACAGAGAGCATGAGAGGGAGGAGGGTCAGAGGGAGAAGCAGACTCCCCGCCGAGCAGGGAGCCCGACGTGGGACTCTATCCCGGGACTCCAGGATCATGACCTGAGCTGAAGGCAGTCGCTTAACCAACTGAGCCACCCAGGCGCCCCCTATTAACTGTTTTTAACTGCACCAACTTTTATACAAAACAGCATAATAACAATGCTTTGATCAAAGATCCAAGATCACTGACTTATTGAGAAAACATTTGAGTTCACAGAGATTGGCCAGGGATGAAACAGTCCATGGAACCTCAACTAGAACACTTAGAGGTCTCAGGCAGGGAGAGCATAGTGACTTTCATGGGAAATGGTGACTGAGACGTGTTTGCATGTTTCACATTTCCATCTTTAAATGTTGCACATGATTCTGAAAAAGGCAAACTGTAAGATAGATGACAGGTCATCAGTTGCTGAGGTTGGAAATGGAGAAAGGGTTGACAACTAAGGGGCAGCACAGGGAAACTTGGGGGGAGTGACAAAACTACATCTTGATGGTGGTGGTAGTTATGCAAACTATACATTTGTCAAAACTCATAGAGTTGTGCACCAAAAAGAGCTCATTTTATTGTATGTAAATTTTTAAAATATATATAGTTAATTGTCTTTAGAATAAACTGAGTTGATAAACAGAACTGATAAGATGATAAGATTTGGTTAGATCAGTAGTAACTTTCTAATATTACATAAAGATAATTCATGTTATTTTCTAATTGTTAACTAAAAGCTCTAATTGCCAAATGAAATGCACTATTTTCGATTAAATGTACAAATGAAAGCTAAACAGGACCCTTAGAAGAAGCAAAAATTAAGAAAACTTGACATAGAGAATATAAAGGTAAAATAAAAAATAGGTAAAATAAAAATAAAGTATATAAAGGGAAACACGTTTTGAGGACAATTTGGATGGTAAAAAGTAATCAAACAAAAAAAATCTTTGTTATAAAAAGCCAGCTAAGAAATGCAGTTCTGAGGCTGAGACTCCAGTTTCAGTTAAGAATATTTAATGCCAAGATTTTACAATCACTCAAAAAGTCTAAGGGTAAATAAACCAACCAGTGTATGTAAATTTTAAAATAAGAAATGTTAAATACTGTATACATATAAATCTAATTATCTTAGAAAACCTTTCATGCATTCATCAGAGAAAGGGACATATCCTTTATATAGACATCACTACAAAAAAGCATGTCTGTTAAAAGGAACACATTTATTCTCCCCATTTCTCTTGAGCCAACATTTCAGAATGAACACAGAAAGGATAGACAACCCATTTTCTCCACTTCTTTCCTCGATTCACCAGTCAAGGTGAATGGTAGATAATTTATGTAGATAAGTGTTTACTTTTCGGCCAATGGCTTGTGTAGCCAATATTCACTATAGCCATGAGGTAGATTCAGAAATCCCCTCAGATCAGCAAATGGAGAGAGCAGGGTGGCCTTGAAAATACACCCCACCAGTGTCCCTTCTTTTAGTTCTAGAACCAAAAGGGATACATGTATGCACAGAAGTTAATGTGTTTTGTTGGGGTTTTTTTCCATCTCGCTTTGTCAGCCCTCATGGGATGTTCTATAAAGTTTAATAATATGCTCAAGTCTGGGAATCACAGAATCAAGTTCTTTCTATTCCAGAATTATACTTAGACCTGTCAGACAGGTATGAAAACTGTACTGAAGGATGCATGAGCCAATTATGCTAACATGTTGGAGTTTCTTTTTAATAAGCCATTTTGCATTGGCTGCCAATGGTGAAGAATGTAGACTGAATAAAATCAGAAATAAACCAGGGGAAGGTCTGGGTGACTTTATTTAAAATCTGGGTGGGGTTGAGGGTGGGGAGGAATTGACCCTTCTAACTAAACACAAACCCCAAGTAGTTATCAGAAAAAGGCACACAATGGTCTTATTGTTCTTATGAAAGAATGCTCAACCTCAACCATTATAAAAAGAAATGTAAATCAAAACAAGATAGCTTTTTCACTTATCAAACTGCAAACATTTTTAAGTTTCTAGTTGAGCATGACTGGGGAGAAATGGGCATTCTCCAACTGTTTGTCAAGGTGTAGGCATGACTCCCTAACTAGCAATTTACCCTACAGATATACTCACAGAAATTTCCAAAACACATGTATAAAAGGTAGTCTCAGCTTTGTTAATAACAAAAAATATATAAACAACTTCTTAAATAAACTATGATACATTCATAAAATGGAGCACTCTGTCATTTTAAAATGAACAAGCATATCGGTATGTGTTGATATAGAAGCATGTGCAAGATGTAAATTTTTAAAATCAAAGATGACAATTCCAGCCAAAATGGAGTAACTCTACTACAGGTCTCTCTCCCACTAATGTAACTAAAAACTTTATACAAATTAAAAAAGCAACTACAAGGGAACTGTGAAAAATTAATAATTCGAGCCAAATTGCACAAGGGAACCAAGGCTTAAAGAACCATCTATAATAGGAGTAAGTTTTGCCATCTTATTTCCCCCTTTATCATCCAGCTTTGACCCAAGGGTGACCCCAATGCAAAACTGAGCAGTGGATACAGGCAGCAAAACCTCTGAGAAAACCTATCTTTCTGGGGTGAGTGGGAAAAGGGATCACAGTGAGTTGAAGAGATTAGGAGATACCCACTTATTCTTTTTTTGTTGTTCTCTTGTTTTATGTCATTAAAGTCCCTGGAGGAGAGAAGAAAGAGATTGATGCAAAAATAAATATCTGAAGAAACCTGTTGTAAGCCATAAATTCAGAGATTCATGAAGCTCAGCAAACCCTAAACAGCATAAAGTCAAAAAAAAAAAAAAAGCATGCACAGACACATAGCAACCAAATAACTCTACAGATCTACAGATCTGTACCTCTGAAACAAATAATGCAATATATGTTAAGAAAAAAAAAAGAAGAAGAAGAAGAAGAAGAAGATAGCAGGAGGGGAAGAATGAAGGGGAGTAAATCGGAGGGGTAGACGAACCATGAGAGACAATGGACTCTGAAAAACAAACTGAGGGTTCTAGAGGGGAGGGGGGTGGGAGGATGGGTTAGCCTGGTGATGGGTATTGAGGAGGGCACATTCTGCATGGAACACTGGGTGTTATGCACAAACAATGAATCATGGAACACTACATTTAAAACTAATGATGTAATGTATGGGGATTAACATAATAAAAAAATTTTTTTTAAATTAAAAAAAAAGATAAATATTTAAAATCTTGAAAGCAGCTGCAGAAAAATGACATATTACATATAGGAGAACAAAATTTTGACTGCAGAATTCTCATTAAAAGACATGGAAGCCAGAAGACAGTAGGACATCTTTAAAACATTGAAAGAAAAGAACTGTTGAGTTCTACAACCAGTAAAAATATCCTTCATGAATGATGACAAAATAAGAACATTCTCAGCTAAAGAAAAAATAAGATAATCTAAAACAATAACAAATTTAAAAGGATAGAAATCTTATAAGTATGTTCTTGAACTATAATTAACTAGATATTAAACTAGATATCAAAACAGAAATAGGGATGCCTGGGTGGCTCAGTCGGTTAAGCATCTGCCTTCAACTCAGGTTATGATCCCAGGGTCCTGGGACTGAGTCCAGCATCGGGCTCCCTGCTCAGCAGGGAGCTTGCTTCTCCCTCTGCCTGCCGTTCCCCCTGCTTGTGTTCCCTCTCTCACTGTGTCTCTCTCTGTCAAATAAATAAATAATATCTTTAATAAAAAAAAGAAATATATATGAAAAATCCCCAATTTGTAAAATGTAGACAACACACTTCTAAATAAACCATGGGTCAAAGAGGAAGTTGGGGGAAATTAGAAAATATTTTGACTGAATGAAAATGAAAAGATATTAAAATTTGCAGCATGAAGCTAAAAGAGTTCTTAAAGGGAAATTTATAACATTAAATCTTATGTTAGGAAAAAAAAAGGTCTCAGGGCACCTGGGTGGCCCAGTCAGTTAAGCATCTGCTTTTGGCTGAGGTCATGATCCCAGGGTCCTGGAATTGAGCCCGCTCCCTGCCGAGTGGGGATCCTGCTTCTTACTCTCCCTCTCTCTCCCTCTGCCTGCCGCTCTACCTGCTTGTGCTCTCTCACACTCTCTCTCTCTGTCAAATAAATAAATAAAGTCTTAAAAAAAAAGAAAAAAAAGGTCTCAATAATGAAAGAAAGTGGAAAAGGAAGAGCAAAGTACACCCAAACCAAATAGAGACAAGGAAAAGTCAAATCTGAGAACAGAAATCAACAAAATTTTAATAAGAAATTTGATGAAACCAAAGCATGGTTCTTTGAAAAGATCAATAATATTTGTAAACCTCTAGACAGAATGATCAAGAAAAAAGAGAAGACATAAATCACCAGTAGCAGGCATAAGAGATCCTACAGACATTAAAAGGATAATAAGGAAATACAACAAACAACTCTATGCTAATGAATTCAAGAACTTAAATCAAATGGGCCAGTGCCTTGAAAGACAGAAATTAACAAAACTCACTGAAAAAGAAATAAATAACCTGAATATTCCTATATCTATTAAAAAAAAATTGAAAACATTCCCACAAAGAAAACTCCAGGCCCAGATGGTTTCACTGGAGATTTCTAGGAAAAAAATATAATTATCAACATAATTGATATATAAATATCAATTTTATGCTATCTCTTCCAGAAAATGAATTGAGAAAACACTTCCCAACTTATTTTATGAGCCAGCATCACGCTGATACCAAAATTAGAAATAATGCACTGTAAGAAACTACAGACAAATATCATTATGACCACAAATGCCTAAATCATCAACAAAATTCTAGCAAATTATATTCAGCAACATATAAAATGTAATATATTATGAGCAAACTGGGATTTATCCAAGGAATATAAGGCTGGTTCAATATTTAAAAATCAATCAATGTAATTCACTATTAAGAATTTTTTTTAATCATAGATAATCTCAACTAATGAAAAAAGGAAGCCTTTGATAGGAGTTAACATCCATTCATGATAGAAATTCTCTGCAAAGTAGGAACAGAAGAGAATTTCCTCAACCTGATAAAGGACATCTATAAAAAATCTGTAGCTAACATAATACTTACCCAAGTTTTAATCTAAGTTATCCAAGCCTTAATCATCTAGTCTGTAAACTGAGGATAAAATATTTGCCTCTTGGATTTATTATGAAAGTCAAAGTTATTAGTACAATGCATAGCACATTAAAAATGGTGAAAATAGGGCGCCTGGGTGGTTCAGTTGGTTAAGTGACTGCCTTCAGCTCAGGTCATGATCCCAGGGTCCTGGGATCGAGTCCCGCATCAGGCTACCTGCTCTGCAGGGAGCCTGCTTCTCCCTCTCCCACTCCCCCTGCTTGTGTTCCCTCTCTCGCTGTGTCTCTCTCTGTCAAATAAATAAATAAAATCTTTAAAAATAAATTAAAAAAATAAATAAATAAATAAAAATGGTGAAAATAGTGGAACCATGGAGGGTGCAGAAGAGAAGAAAAAGAAGGTTCCTATTGTGCCAGAAATCCTTAAGAAAAAGGAAAGGAATTTCGCAGAGTTGAAGATCAAGTGTCTGAGAAAGAAGTTTGCCCAAAAAATTCTTTGAAAAAAGCAAGGAGGAAGCTTATCTATGAAAAAGCTAAGCATTACCACAAAGAATATAGGCAGATGTAAGGAACTGAGATTCGAAGGGCGAGGATGGCAAGAAAAGTTGGCAACTTCTCCATACCTGCAGAACCCAAACGCATTTGTCATCAGGATCAGAGGTAGCAGTGGTGTGAGCCCAAAGGTTCGAAAGGTGTTGCAGCTTCTTCACCTTCACCAGATTCTTCAATGGCACCTTTGTTAAGCTCAAAAAGGTTTCAGTTAACATACCAAGGATTGTGGACCCATATATAGCATGGGGGGACCCAACCCTGAAGTCGGTGTATGAATTGATCTACAAGTGTGGTTAAGGCAAAATCAACAAGTGAATTGCCCTGACAGGTAACACATTGATTGCTTGATCTCTTGGTAAATATGGCATCGTCTGCATGGAAGATCAGACTGACCAGGTCTACACTGTTGGAAAATGTTTCAAAGAAGAAAACAACTTTTTATGGCCCTTCAAATTATCTTCTCCACAAAGGGGAATGAAGAAAAAGCCCACCCATTTTGTAGAAGGTAGAGATGCTGGTAACAAGGAAGACCAGGTCAATAGGCTTATGAAGGATGAACTAAAGTATCTACCATGATTATTTTTGTAATCTGGTCAGTTAGTAAATGACTACTTTCATATTGAAAAAAATGGTGAAAATAATAATTATTATATATGCAATAATAATAAAATTTATATTCATTACACATCAGTACTGCATTATTGGTTGGAATGTTGCATAGTCCAGAACTCAGAATGTCTGCAGTATTACCACACCCACACACACGTACACATACACACACACCCACAGAGCACACATTGTAAAAAGCACAAGATGATTTTTAAAAAGTCAAACAAATAGGAAATTAAACTGGAAAAGGGAAATAATATCCTATGATTGATCATTCTTTATGATAATGAGCACTAGCAGTCACTTCCTAAAATCTACTCCATTGAAAAACAAAATGGAAAACATTGCAATGGATTTGAGATGAAATCTGTTGACAAAGTTGTCCCTGTAAGAGAATCCAATGCAAGACACAGTTTCAGACTCACAAAATCAAAGTTTCCTAGTGAAGGTGTTACTCATGGTTTTTCTTAAATCACAGTTCTCATTCATGAAAGTTACAACCAGTCTTCTGGAATTTGTGTCATTTATGGATTTCTTTCTTTTAGGGAGTTTATATAGTAAGGTTTTCCAGATTACTTAAAAGCAGAAATTTTTATTGATATAAACTTGGGACCATTTTTCATGCTGGAGAGATTAAACTAAGAGCCAAATCTATGTAAGAATCAAAAAAGGGGTACTTGCCCACCCACCCATTTGCTAAAATAAATCTTCTGATAAACAGAAGTAAAATTTCTGAGGTTCCTACTTCCTGCATCCAAGACTGAGTAGACTCCTCAGTAATTCTAAAAGTTCAGGTAGTATGAATGCTTCAGATACTTTATGTTTTATTTCAGAGTATGGAATTCATACCACTCTAAGAGTATTACCTTTATATTGTGTTGTAATTATTTCTGTGTTATACATTTTGGGGTATTTGTGTGCCTACTATGCTCTATTTAAGTCCTCCTGAGTTTTTCTTCCTCTACATTTATGGTTTACTGATATACTAGGAATCTAGCTTAGTTTCTACCATACCCAATAAGCATTTTATAGTTTAAATAATGAGGAGGTTTGTTTTTTTTTTAATCTTGAGTGTCTCACATTACAACAAGGGCTAGTTTAACTAAAGAGTTTTAGTCTGTGGGACTGCAGAAACTCATAGAGAAATAAATTATTGATGGGTGGTCAGCAATATAATGAAACATCATTGAATAATTCTTTATATATATTCTTTAATGAAGTATACTGATCTTGCATCCTAATGGGAAGTTAAACATAAAAGTTTCATACTGTTTGATTCTTATGATGTATAGATTCCTTTATGAGTCCACTGGCAGATGTTACTATTTTAAACACTCATAAATCATTAGATTAAGTACAACCATCCAGTTGGATGCAAAATTTAGTTTCCAAATGAAAAATGATTTCTAGTGTAATTTACACAAATTCATGATGCTTTTTCTTTGAGGATATGCAATATTAAATGTTCTTTGTAAAGAGGACACAAAACACATATCCCACTCTATAAAAGTTGATTTTATATCAATATCAAGGGATTTTGATAACATAAGAATACATGTCTTCACACTAAGGCAGGCCATATGGCCAAACAGCACAGAGCAATTTTTCTGCTATAAATGGAAACATTCTCTACTTCAGGATTTCACAGTCCTGAAAATCCCTGGTTGTAAACCATGGTCTCATAAAGAGACTAATGAGCAAACGCAAATGTGTAAGATAGGGAAAAATTTATGCACTGGGGTGAGAGAGAGGCAGCTGACTGTGGAATCCTCTGCTGTGATATAAGGCAGAGAACAGATAGGGTATTTCTAGATACTACATATTGCTAAAAATAAGGTAATGGACATCTGTCTTAATGCCCTCTCCTTCTAGTAATAGAAGTCTGATATTCCTTATTCTCAGGTCATGTAGTCTGGGTGAGACTGACACTAACCAGCTCCAAGGATGGGCATGTGACCCAAGACAGATAAACCAGAGCCAATGAAACTCAATCCTTATACTTTGGTTGGAACTACTGAGAAAAAAACATTTTCTTATACTTGAATTGTTGGCAAAATAGGACATAAACCTAGAACTATCGACGCTATTTTATCACCATGAGGGAAGAGCTTGCTCAAAAAAATGGGGCCAGTACAGAGAAGCAGAGCCAAGAAAGAAAGACAACCTTACTGACATCATTTGAGTCCCTGGATCAGACCATGTGAGTGAAGGTCTTGACTTTTCAGATATGAAGTCAGTACTTTTTTTTTTTCTTTTTTCTTAAGCCAGTTATAAAATAAAAAAAAGTTCTCTCTAAAGGATTAGTCTAAAATACACTCATGGTTTACACTTTTAAATATTTGAAGAGAGTCAATACTACAGTCACATATCTGTAGTATCACATATTAAAAGATTCTTTTGTTTACAATGGGGAGAGTCTCTAGCAAGCACCATACTTTTGTGTTAATATCTTATTGTTTATTTCTTAATTTGTGTATATTTCTCATTACAGATACTGCAGAGTATTCAGAGCTTTCCCCCATTCATAGGGATCTCTAGCAGAGAATAAATTCCTTCATAAATAAAGAAAAATGTGCATATTAACAGAAATATCAGGATAGCCTATTTATAACTTTCATAAGTTATTTATCAAAGTAAAGGTTATAAGTATTAATAAGGAACAAATTAAATGAAAAAACATGAGACTAGTTATCTTTTTATCCTCATCACCTAGCTCAGTACTGGGAACTTAATATTGGTTAAATGAATAAATGTATGGACGAATAAAGAGATGAATAAATGAATTTTTTAAATTAATGGAAAATCATCACCCAACATCTGACTCTTGTATTTTTCCCATATAACATTATTTTTGTTGATTCAGTTTCTCTACAAGTAAAGTGTAAGGTATAAATGGCAACTTGGTATCACTGTATGTTATTAGTATAAATCTGGGAAATCCACTAACAATTTTACAAATAGTCTACTCTTGTGGTTGAAGAAAATACCATGCTTTCAGGAGATTTTGCAAATGACATACTTCTCATTGCCAGCAGAGAAACAGTCTTCCCCTTCTTTCCCTTTTCTTTTCTTCTGCTCATAAGGCTTTTAGGAAAGAAAAGTGAGTGATAAAATCATATGGTCCAAGTTCCACTTGGAACATTTTAGTAAATATGAGCTTCTAATTTATTTTGATCTTTCAGAGGCTTGGCAAATATGTAATATCCATATAGTTGCCATAGAAATAGAACTTTCTCAGATGATTCTATAGTCATTATCAATCTCCACAATAAACTGATAGTGTAAACGTTACTATCAACTATTCAAAAATGAATAAACTGAGAACTAAGATAGATGATTGACCTTCACATGGCAAATTACCAGGCCTAGAGCACAAAGCACCTGGCTTCCATATTTTATGAGACCCTGCAATGGTGGCTACCATTCCAAACCACAAAGACATGAAGCAATGCAAAAGTCCCACTAATAGAACAAGCTTTCAGAGACTCCTCTTCCTTCTAGCCATTCTGGGCTGATGCCAGTCTGATTCTTTCCTGTGCTACAATATATGTGACCAGATTCTCTCAAACATTGGCATGAAGACACTTTTAAACTCAGTCACTGGATGCCTGGGTGGCTCAGTCAGTAAAGCGTCTGCCTTCAGCTCAGGTCATGATCCCAGGGTCCTGGGATTGAGCCCCGCATTGGGCTCCCTGCTCAGTGGGGAGCCTGCCTCTCCTTCTCCCTCTGCCCCTCTCCCCCTACTCATGTTCTTGCTCACTCTGCTCTCTCTCTCAAATAAATAAATTTTTAAAAAATAATAAATAAACTCAGTCACTAATACTAATGCCATTCCTAGTGTATTCAGATTAGGAACTTGCTGGAGAGGTTCTAGTTTCTCTATAGTACCTGACATATTTGTAGCATTTGATCAATGCAAAATATTAATAAAAGTTATCATAACTATTTGAAAGGAAAGAAGATGTAGTCTTCTAATCTTTTTCTGTAGGACCTCCATAACTTGGAAAATATACTAGTCAATTCCCATAATAACCTTGCCAAATAGATTGGCACAATTTTCCTCTTTGAAAGAATAAAGAAACCAAAGTTGCTAATGCCTGAGTAACAGAATTTAGAACTGAAAGAAACTCCAAAAAATTAGCAATCTGAGCTTCTTCGTTTATATCCTGTATCATTTTCATTCCTACTATGTGCCAAGCACTGAAATAGGCAAAAAGACAAGAAAATTGGGGCCCAGCAAGGTTACATGACTTGTCTAAGACCATTCAGCTACCTCAAAGCAAAAGTGGTACTCCAAAGTTTCCACCACTGTTTCTGGACCACACTAGCTTAAGGTGCCAAAGTAAAGTCAGAAAAGTTTTCTCTAAGATCTACTCTATCCCACCTACCATGCTGGTGCCCTTGCCAGTACCTCCAATCTGATATGCAAAACTAGTTACTCTTAAAATATAGTTTTAAAGCTTTTTTTCTCACATCATATATTAACTGCAATGGGTAAGGCAGTGTATCAAATATTCTCTTTGGAGAAAAAGAATGCAGACTCAAGATCAAGATGAACCTATTTGTCAGCCTTGGAGAACCTCCTCAATACTTGATTTCTTTGTTTTTCTCCCATCTGTACAACAGAAATAATAAAACCTACATTACAAGGGTGTTGTAAGGTTAAAAATAATGCATTTTTAAAAAGCTTTGTACTTAGGATGAGTCCCATAAATGGTAACTATCACTCTTAATATTTATTTAAATATCACACTCTAGTTTTAGCAGGGAGTTGTCCTGTTGTTGGAATGCAAATTTCTTTCCATTATTCCATTGGTCTGAGACAAAGAAATGGTCCAACCAGTCTTTAATCTTTCTAATAAATTGTGCTCCCAAGCTCAATGGAAATTCCTCTAGCTAGCTTAACTGGCTCATCCTTTTCCTGGCCAAAGCTCTACACATTATTATCCAAATATGTAACTCTCCGGTGAAAACACTACTGCACCCATAATCACTTCCATTCCCCATCCCCATATTCTGGCCTTTCCCATTCACCTCTCCAGTTTTCTTCTCAAGAAGATACAGCAGGAAGTAACCAAGCATTTTGTAGACATGCGCATAAGTGGAAAAACTATGGGTGTCAGAGACAGACGAGCTTACAATGGCAGCCCTTCCACTGCAGAATTTCAACCCAGATAGGTGAACTCGGGCAGGTGTCTTGGTCTCTTGAGTCTCAGTTTTCCTCCTTTATAAAATGGAGATGATAATATATAGTTTACAGTGCTGTCAGGATTAATGAGACTATACATGCAAAGCATCTAGCACAAAGGAAAATCTCAGGGAAATAGAAACAGTCACTATTTTGAAAAGTGCTTCATCCGTCCCTTCTAAGGTTAAACTGTTGGATCTCATAACTTGATCAGTTCAAACTATTTCATAAAGTAAATCAACAATAGGATCTTATTTTTTGAGCACAGACAACCTCAATACTTTCCTTCACCCTATGTTTAAATGCACCCTAATCAGATTAATTTTAGAAAAAAATGAGCATTGGGTAGAGGTATATCAACACCTCACTTTCAGAAGGACAGATTAGGTTTCAATATGAAGAATGCAAAGTGATTTTTTTCTTCTATTATTCCTTTCAATTGAAACCATGAGTACTCTTCTCTATTACAGATATGACATTAATTTTATTAGCTACTGCTACTCTGCTCTACCTTTTTAAACTGATTCAAATGGGATGAATATTTTCTGGAAAAACTGTAGTAAATCACCTGGGCCTGCACTTTCTGAAAAGCAGAAAAATAAAACAAATTCGTAGTTGTAATTACTATTTTTCAGTTTTGAGACAATGAAATCATAGTCTTGTACTGGAACTACAAGCTCTAGATTTATAATACTAAAAAGTAATTATGAACATAATTAGATTTCACAAAAGCAAGCCTAATTAGGATGTAGAAGTCTTGAGTGGGACAGAATTTCAGGGTTGATCCCAGCTTCAGAAGGCATCAGACTTCCCTCTTGAAAGAAAGAAAGAAAAGAAAGAAAAGGAAAGAAAGAAAGAAAGGAAGGAAGGAAGGAAGGAAGGAAGGAAGAAAGGACTTTTTTTTTTTTTTCCAGAAGAACTTTTGATCAATACACATAAAAGATTCTTTCTGTTGCCTGCCCAAAAGACAAATTCTTCCTTGGGGAAAATTCTTCACTCTTTTAAGTAAATTCTCTCTACCAGCAAATAAACTAACAAAAGCACTACACCCCCCTTTTCCAGGTAATCAATTTCAAAACCTGGACAAATAGGAGGAGTGAGGCACATTGATACATAACAACGGTCTCATGGAAAAAGTAAACAGAGGAAAATGTCAGGTTGCCCTACTTTCTAATTAGAATTATTCACAGAAAACATTATGTTTTCTTGCCTGACTGAAGGCCACTTCAGACCAAAAGGGTTGAAGTAAGCCTTGTCGGATAGTTTTCAATGAATTTCTGTTGAAAGTTTTTTGATAAAACATGGTGCTGGGGTTAAAACTTTAGGATCTGAAAAGGTTATTCTGGAGATCATCCACCCTGGGTAATGTGGTATCTAGAGACCCGATAAGGTTAATCCAAATTATCCGGAAGATTACCCCTGAGACAGCAAATGGTTCCATAAACATCACCATTGCTATCCCAAGCAGAGAAATGATATGCTTCACTTTTGTTAGCATTTTCAAGGAGACTAAACCTGAAAATGTCAGTGAAATGAAGACTTGGGTTTATAGGCAAAGCTGTCACTGGACCTCTGAATTATGAGGCTAGACTTCCAGTAGCTGCCAAGTTACAGGTCAAGCCCTTCTAGGTCAACTTTCACCTCTTTCACAAAACCCATGATGAAATTTCAAAGGCTTTCATGGGAAGTTTTATTAACTTAGGTTAGTTTGAAAGAAAAAGGTAGGCAGGGCAAAATGTGAAATCCCATTATCTTTGTCCATTGTTTTCTGCCCTTTTTGCTGCAATGTTTGTAGGATCACACACGGATAATCAATTATTTTGGGCACACAGTGCGAAGGCAGGTTGAAAAGGCTAAAAGGATTCTTAAAACATTTAGGACATTTGGCACACAATATTCAAAAACTAAAAGACGTAACTTCTTTTTCCTTTTACATCTTTAATACTTTTAACCTCCAAGCTATTCAAAACGAAGTTGAAACAGTTTAAATTTTTTCAGAATTATCACACATGTTATAAAAGTATGGGGGTGGGGATACAAATTTACAGATCATAAGCTAAAACCTGTTATTACCTGGCACATAGTAGGTGCTCAATAAATGTTTGTTGGCAAATTCTGTTTAATTTCTGCATTAAAAACAAAGCCAAAGTGTAGTAGGAGTTAGGACTGACATGTGCAAATTGTGTTATTTCCATACCCAAGTGATTATTTATACATGCAAATAATTGTTTGGAAAATGAAGTTTAAAATATACCCAGATATATAAACATAAAAAGACATTTTTATGTGGAGAAAAAAAAAGAATCACTATATTGGTGTCATTTAGTGTTTTTGTTTACCTTTCAGTGAAGTTCCCTAATTCTAGCACTAATTTGGGAATTTGGTTCTATGAAGTCCAAAATTGTGGTTGTTCTCTATCATTCATCATAAACAAAGACCAAACCAAGCCATTTGTGTCTTTCCAGCTCCACTGCCATCACCCACAACATGCCTCTAGCATCTTTGTTTTGTTTTGTTTAAATTCAATTAGCCAACATATAGTACATCATTAGCAGTTTTTTTTTTTTTTTAAATATCCACGTCTGGCTGCATCACTTTCCCTTGTGTGTGACATGTCAATAGTCCCTTATTCACAGCCTGTCATGGAGACCACCTGGCCTCACATTCGTGAAAAGCCACAGATTGAAAGTTCAGCCCTACCTCCAAACGAGGATCTATATACAGTCACAGAGACATAGTGCCAGGATTGAGAGAAGATACTCATCATACAACTTTAAATTGATGTCTTATTACCAACTCATACCACCTGCAGTATACTTTAAACTGATCTTTTGTAAATTCTGTAATTTTCTTGTGAATAGAATGCTTATACTGAATTGCATTTTTTCTATTTTGAGACTATGAATATTATAGCCCTAATTATTAGCTTTTTTTTTTTTTTTTTTTAGCATTTCTTCATTTCTTTCCATCTACCAGAATCCATGGCCTAAGCTTCTCTCAACATCTGAGGGGTCCTTTCCCAGCGAACTTGGGATAACATGGGACCTTAACATGGACCATAAGGCCCTAATTGCTCTGGGCTCCTACCTAACTCTATAGCCTCATTATTTCACTACACTCCTTCTTGCCTCTGAACTCTGGCAACTCTCATCTTCTCTGGGCTCTTCAGACAATCCATGCTCCCTCCTGCCATAAACTTTTGCATACAGATGCCCCTGTCTGCAGTAATCTCCTTCCTTAACTCCCTGACTCCTCTTCAGTGTTACTCTCTGCTCATCTTTCAGATCTCAGCTCAAGGGCCACTGCCTCCAGGAAGCCTTCTTTGGCTTCTCCTAATATACAATACACTCTCCAATACCATGTTCTTACCCCAGTTATAATTATTCTTTTATTTACATGATTCTTAAATTAATATCTATCTCCCCACCAGATGTAAGTTATAAAAGAAGAAATATCTTTTCATCAGGAGCAGGAGGGGACGGCAATGTGTATGTGCACACATACTTTCTCTTCACCCAGCACAGCTGGCTGACATTTATTAGAAGCTTAAAAGATATTTGTTTAATGAATGAATTTTTTTTTATTGTTCCATGCTGCTGCTTAAAAAAAATCTGAACAGATGTTAATTATAATCTATGTTTTAAAGAGCAATTATACCCAAAACCTAATCTATACTGGCTCAATTTATCTAAAACAAACAAACAACTTTTTAAAAAATAGGTATTATACCAAAATATTGTGATACCCATTCAAAAAAAATCTCTTTTGCTAGTTACTTCGCATCTAAAATATAAAACTCTAACCTCAGATGCACTAATCAGCTAGAAGAAAAAAGCACCAGAGATTTAAGAGACTGTGTGGGGTTTTATGCCACAAACAAAATGGACTAAGCCAAAACATTTAGTTGACTCAGTTCTCCATGCCTGTTTAAGCATCTGAGTCACATGGAGGAAAGGAGAGACATCCATCACTGCTTCTCAGCCATCTAGACATCCTCCAATGAATCACATCAGTGATGTGCTTTGGTTCTACTCCCATCTCACTTGTTCATACAGATAGAGGCTAAAGAGAAAAAGTCTCTCCCACACTGCAATCAATCATACTGTATCAGTAAAATGGATAAGTAAAAAAAATATTATATAAATAATTATAATATGTATGTCATAATAATATGTATGTAATACATATGCTACAAAAATTTAACTTTCTCAATATAAAGGAAAAGAACATTGAAATAACTGGAAATAAGAAAAATTTGATTGTGGTCACAAGAAAACCTCCCATGCTAATGAAAAGGCCATTAAAGGTCAGTAGTTGAAGAGCTAACGTGTACAGGGCTTACTAAGGGCTAGGCTCCAGTCTAAGTACTTTTACATATTTGAACTTACTGAATTCTCACAACAGTCTTATGAAATAACTATTTAACAAATAGTTATTTCAAATATTTCAGACCCACTTCATAGATGAAGAAACTGATGCACAGAGTGGTTAAGTAACATGCCCAAGGTCACACAAACTAGTGAGCAGAAGAACTAGGATTGAAACCCAGGCTCTCTGGCTCCAGATTCTACCCTCTTAAAAACATTATACTGGCTCTCAATAGTTGTCAGTCTTGGACTCCACAATCTTAAATTCACATATCACTCTAAAACATCCAAAATTATAATTTTTTCCACAGACACTAACCAATAACTTTTTGAAGCTGCATATATTCATTTTTCTCAGCATTAGAACTAATATTTAAGATCTGGAAGAAAGACATCTGAGGAAGAGAAGAAAGTTAAAATAGAGAAAGCCAGAATCAACGCTTCCAGTTTGGTATCATAATCATAATCATTACTAATATTTTTTTAACACTGTGCCAAGTGCTTTATCAAATTGTCTCACTTAAATGACACATAACACACATAGATCAATAGAACAGAAAAGGAAGGCTGGAAATAAATCCACACATATATGGTTAATTAATTTATAACAAAGAAGCCAAAAATACACAATAAAGAAAGGACAGTCTTCAATAAATGATGTTGGGAACACTGGACAGCTACATGTAAAAGAATGAAACCGAACTACTATCTTACACCATAAATAAAAACTAACTCAAAATGGATCAAAGATTTAATGTTAAACATGAAAACATAAAACTCCTAGAAGAAAATATAGGCAGTAAGCTCCTTGATATCGACCTCGACAGTGATTTTTTAGATTTGAAATCAAAAGCAAAGGCAATAAAAGCAAAAATAAAAGTCTCGGCACACTAAAGGAAACCACCAACAAAATGAAAAGGCAACCACCAAATGGGAGAAAATAAGTGCAAATCATATATCTGATATGGGGTTAATATCCAAAATATATAAAGAACTCATATAAATCAATAGCAAAAAACCAATCCAATTTAAAAATGAACAGACGATCTGAATAGTTACTTTTCCAGAGAAGACATACAGATAGCTAACAGGCACATAAAAAGGTGCTTAACATCACTCATCATCAGAGAAATGTAAATCAAAACCACAACAAGATATCACCTCACACAAATTAGAATGGCTATCATCAAAAAGATAAGAAATAACAACCGCTGGCAAGGATGTGAAGAAAAGGGAACCCTGTGTACTGTTGATGGGAATGTAAATTAGAGCAGCCACTATAGAAAACAGTATGGAGTTTCCTCAAAAAATTAAAAACAGAAATACCATATAATCCAGCATTTCCACTTCTGGGTATTTAACTTAAGAAAATGAAAACACTGGGGCACCTGGGTGGCTCAGTCGTTAAGCATCTGCCTTCGGCTCAGGTCATGATCCCAGGGTCCTGGGATCGAGCCCCACATCGGGCTCTCTGCTCAGCAGGGAGCCTGCTTCTCCCTCTCCCACTCCCCCTGCTTGTGTTCCTTCTCTCGCTGTGTCTCTCTCTGTCAAATAAATAAATAAAATCTTTAAAAAAGAAAATGAAAACACTAATTTGAAAAGATTTATGTACCACTATGTTCATTGCAGCATTATTTCCCATAGCCAAGATACGGAAACAACTCAAGTGTTCATTGTTAGGTGAATGGATAAAGAAGGTGTGATAGATAACACACTTTAAATAGTATTAAGTCTGTATATTTCTTTTTGAAAGATGGGATTATGCTCATTTTCTGGGAAAGTACACTTTAATATGAAACTTAAAAGAAACTAGTAAAGAATAAATAGCAAACCATGGGCATGTATCCTAACTTTACTGATTGTTAAAATCCCTGTTATCTATTTTAATCTATAATTTCTTCAGCCTCCTTTCTTCTTTCCTTCCTTTTTTCCTTCTTTAGTCCAAAATTCATTAGGCAGACTTCATTAGGACAGTAATGGTGGCCTGTAGGACAATGATATCAAAGCTCTGGAGAAAAGGCAGTCTGAGCAGCTCAGTAATGGCACCTCTTAAAGATGGTGTTGGAACCACGTGGTGAAGGAAGCCTGGTTACAGCTGGTAATGACAGCCCATGTGAAGATGGTGTTAGAACAGGGCAGCAGGCATAGTCTGACAAGATCAATAGTTGGCTATATAAAAAGGATCAAGCAAATGAATAAATATATTGGTGATAATGAGAACCAGGTTTCTCAATTACTGAGAAGAACCCCATGGTATTGGAGTTATTAATATGAACTTAAAGTCTCAGAATGTATAAATATAGATGCAAAGGGATGTGTGTACTTGTGTGTATTTCTTAGCTCTGGCCTGGGAACAACAACACCCCAATTAAAATGAACACATGAGCACCCTGATCTTGGTTTCTAAATTCCACTTTATACTGAAAGGAACTAGGACTTCTTGGGGGGAATGGCTGAATCCAGGGCTGGGCAAGGAAAGTACAAGGTGAGCCTAAAACATTTTTTGGCCCCAAGAAGTAAAGAAATGCTAAAAGGATGATGAAAATATGTCAAAAGAACACAGAAGCCAGTTTAAAGGAACAACTTAAGGTCAAGTCTGGGTCAATTTGAACTTCAAATTAATAATGACAGTAACAAATTATAAGCTATTGAATAAAATAGGAATCAATGAGTCTACACTGATATAAGTAAGTGAGTGAATAAATGGAGAGAAAAGAAAGCTCTGCTTATAATATAACAATAGCTAATAAATGTGGAAGAAATGACAGAATTAGAATCAACACCACTTAGAAACCATCATACTGATAATTCAAGCATGATAAATCAATGGATGCTAAAACTTGTCGGTGAAACTGAGGTGAGGAATATGTATTTATATAGTTTCAAAGTATTTCCACTAAAAACACTTACTTTAAAAACAAAGGAAAAAAAAAAAAGCAGCTTCACAGCGGAGACTCCTCTGGCAATCAAGTGGTCAGAATTTACACCACCAATGAGGGGACAAATCAACATCATGTGCTGTTCAATTGGAATGGAGCATCACTTCTGTAACATTTTTGCCAAAAACTGCATAATCTGATCATAAGGAAACATTTCAAAAACTGAAATGGGGGACATTCTACAAAGTGACTGATCTGTGACCTGAAATTTGAAAAGGATATGAAACTGAAAGGAAGACTGAGGGACTGTTCCAGATTGAAAGAACCTAGGGAGACATGACAATTGGTTGCAGGGTGTGATCCCGAAGCCTTACACTGCAGAGGATATCAATGGGGCAATGGTAAAACTTCAATGGAGGCTCTAAGTGAAGAATGTGCAGGAGATTTTTGTGCTGTTCCTGCAATTTTTCTGTAAGTTTGATATAATTGCCAAGTAAATTTTTTCTTAAAATCTCAAATAGATAATAAAGTAATGTTGAATATGACACAGCTTAAGACTAAATTGTAGGGCGCCTGGGTGGCTCAGTCGGTTAAGCGACTGCCTTCGGCTCAGGTCATGATCCTGGAGTCCCCGGATCGAGTCCCGCATCGGGCTCCCTGCTCAGCGGGGAGTCTGCTTCTCCCTCTGACCCTCCTCCTTCTCGTGCTCTCTGTCTCTCATTCTCTCTCTCGCAAAAAAAAAAAAAAAAAAAGACTAAATTGTAATTTGTACATTAACCAGAAAATTCATAGAAATCTGATTAAGTACTTAAATAGGCAGAAATATGTGCTAAGAAATCACTCAGTCCTTCTTTTATACAGTTGGAAACTGAGTCCCAGAAAATAAAGAAAAATTGAATGCTATGATTTCATCAGATTCACAGAATATTAACCATAGGTAATGTTTTCTTTTAAAAATCTGAGGTTGGAGCGCCTGGGTGGCTCAGTCGGTTAAGCCGCTGCCTTCGGCTCAGGTCATGATCCCGGGGTCCTGGGATCGAGCCCCGCATCGGGCTCCCTGCTCAGCGGGAAGCCTGCTTCTCCCTCTCCCTCTGCCTGCCTCTCTTCCTACTTGTTCTCTCTCTCTCTCTCTGTCAAATAATAAAATCTTTTAAAATAATAATAATAATAAAATAAAATAATAAAATAAATAATAAAAATCTGAGGTTATTCTCTCATGCTTTAAAATTATTAAAGCAAAAACCCATATTCACAGTGCAAATAATGCCTCAAGTAATTTCCATAAAGGATAGACAGAATGATACACATTTTTCAGCTACTGACCTACCCCAAACTCTGTGAATTTAGATTCAAAATTTTTTACTCACATAAAAGGCATTTATTCTTTCATTAGAAATGACTACTCCTTTACCACTTGTTCCTCAAATTCCTAGGGACTAAAAGAGTGTATAGACCAACTTCTCTTTTTTTTTTAACGATTTATTTATTTGACAGAGAGACACGGTGAGAGAGAGAGAGAACACAAGCAGGGGTAGTGGGAGAGGGAGAAGCAGGCTTCCCGCTGAGCAGGGAGCCCGATGCGGGGCTCGATCCCAGGACCCTGGGATCATGACCTGAGCCGAAGGCAGACGCTTAACAACTGAGCCACCCAGACGCCCCTAGATCAACTTCTAAATAGATTTGAGAAACAAATGAATTCCACAGATAATGTAGTAAACATTTCTCCTTAACCTTCATTCCAGTCCAAAGAATTACTGTTAATCAAGCATACTAATCTCTTATCCCCCTGCCAGCAGTTGACTCAAGGATGCATTGGCCTCTCATGGGGCTTGGGAGTACAGAAGAATCTTCTCTCCTGGATGATGCTGACCTGCTAACAGCCATATTTTGACCATAAGAAGGAGCTTAAGGATGAAGCAAAACTATAAATGACAAAGTAGAGATACAGAAGAATCTCAGTGTCCAATAACAATGTTTATCCACTGAATTAACTAACCCTGAAAATTGCTTTATTTCAGGATTTTCTATTATAGAAAATAACAAATATTTTTCTATTCAATTTAATTTGAGATAGGTTTTCTGTTGCAGCCAAAAGTATTTAAATACATATACGTCCATGATAAAAGCATAAGATCAAAGAAAATCTCCTACAAAGGGGATAAATCTTAAAACATGCATTAAAATAAAAGAAAATATCAGCCATGGACCTCAAATTACTTAAGAGTTTCCATATCTCAGCCAGTTTCTGGAAGGGTACAATACTGCATATTTGGATTTTGTAAGCAGAAGTACAGAAGTCCATAGAAGATAAAGGAGGGGCATGAAACAAGCTAAACCAGCCAACCAAATTCAAAAGCCTTTTTGTTGTGGGGAAATTTCCAAGTTTCTTATTTATATAGAATATCAACAACATATTCTGCCTCAAGGTTTGCTCACAAGTTATGGTAACTCAATGCTTAGCATCCCAAAACATGGGTTAGCCAAGCCCAGGAAATCACAGAGGTGAGTACAGCAAATAGCCCCATCAAGGTCACTGTGGAGAGCAGTTAACATAAATTGATTGTTAAAAATGAGTGTTCCTAAGACCAAACCCAGGGACCACATTCAAAGCACCCACCCCAGTAGCCCTGTTTGACCTTTAGGATGGCATACACAAAATGCTGAGTTGGAGAATTGTCAGATGGAATGGAGAGATGAGATGATAGCTGAGAGATAATGTTAAATGGGTTCCTACCCAACCAAAGCTATCAGGTTTCTCTGAAATGGCATGTGACTTCACTGGGGTATCAGTTTACTTAGGTACTTGCCATTGGTCTGGAAGGAGATTCCATGTAGGGGGATTGCCATCTGCTGGTGGCTCTCTTCTTAGGGACAGATACCCTTGAAATTTAGGGACTGTGCCTTACTTAACAACACACACGATCATTCCGCAAGTAGTAGTTTCTTTTTCATTGTTAAAATTAGACTGTCTTGTTAATTAGACAGCTATAAAATTCTCCTGAGGAAGTTGAGCAAGGTAACTCAAAAAACAAGAGAGAAAAAACAATAGATAACAAATGCATTTTTGTCTTTGCTACACTAACAGTTTTTGTCCAAGTGGTACACTAAAATCCTGCAGATGAAATTGTCTTCATGTTTAAGCAAGTATTAACAAATTTTTATAAAATGGATGGTGACTCCTATGCTTGGAAAAGTAGAAACATAGTACATTGATTTATCTGACCATATATTTAAAGACCAAGTCTTAAAATCTCCTAAGAGTCCTAATCTCCCGGGGAATATATTTTCCATGTGGCATATAAAAAGAAAAGAGAAACACTAGCTTCCAAGCATAAAGCTACAGATTCAGCCTTCAAAACAGAGGTTAAAATTCCCATTTTTTTAGCGAAATTCCTTGGAAGCATACTGCTTTATATTGCAAATACAGTTGTACAGGCAAAACTTAGTCCTTCAGGATACAGAATATGGGTTTTAGACTATGAAATTTCCTTCAATATCTGTCCAATATATCCCCAAGTCATATGAGCATAAGAAATATGGAATTAGTTCGTATTATTTCACCCACATTTTATTCTTCAGAGCAACACTCTTCTCTTTAACAACATTGCAGGACCTCTATATTAGGAAACAGCCCCTCAGAACAGACCAGTTTATGCCATTTTCTTTAATGTTCAGTAACAGTACAAAAATTAAAATAAAAGCCTTAAAGAAGAAAGAAATCCTGTCAGAGACCGCAACAGGGATAAATCTTGAGGAAATAAGCCAGTCACAAAAAGACAAATACTGCATGATCCCCCTTATATGAGATAGCTAAAGTAGTCAAATTCATAGGGACAGAAAGTAGAAAGATGGTTGCAAAGGGCTTGGAGGAAAGGGGAATTAGTGTTCAATGGATATAGAGTTTCAGTTTTGCAAGATGAACAAGTTCTGGAGATCGGCTTCACAACAACGCAAATATAATTAACCTGACTGAATTGTACACTTAAAATGGTTAAGACAGTAAATTTTATGTTATGTGTTTTACTTCATCACAATTGAAAAAAGAAAAGCAAACATAGTAGAGGCTGTAAACATGATCTATAAGCGAAGGTTAAAGGGTTTGCCATCACAGTATTTAGTCTAGCAAGACAGAGTACATGCAGTTGCTTAATCACATGGATTTGAAAATGTCTCCTAAAGAGCAAACCCTTGACCTGTTTTCTCTACTGCTGCAGAGGACATAATGATGACACATACTAAAACCAAAGAACAGCTTCAGGACATAGTAGAAAGACCAACCAAACTGTGAGTAAGAAATTCCACTCTACTTCTAACTCTGTGACCTTCAACAAATGAAGTATCAGAGAAAGAACATCATAACTTTGAGGTAACTTGGACTTTGGGAAAAGAAGTGACTGCTTTTGACTTTCAGTTTTGTTTTGTTTCTGTTCACTGAATATATGAATTTGGGCCAATTATTTACAGTCCCTGGGGCGCCTGGGTGGCTCAGTTGGTTAAGCAACTGCCTTCGGCTCAGGTCATGATCCCAGGGTCAGGGGATCAAGCCCCGCATCGGGCTCCTTGCTCAGTGGGAAGCCTCCTTCTCTCTCTCCCTCTGCCGCTCCCCCTGCTTGTGCTCTCCTGCTCTGTCTCTGTCAAATAAATAAATAAAATCTTTTAAAAAATAAAATAAAGTAAATAAAGTCCCAGAGCCTCAGTTTTCTGACCTGCAATTTTGGGGGTACAGGTACGTATCTGACAGGGTTGTTATGAGGCTGTAAAGTCGAACTAACAATGACAAGAATGCACCTAGCATGCCTGGCGCATTGTAGGTATTCAGTCCGTGCTCATTCCCAGAGTGTCCTGCCATCTGTTTTCTTTTCTATAAAATGGAGGGCGATGGTAAATGCCTAACAAAATAACATCATAAAATACCTAATATGTGCTTCTTTGCCTTCTCTGAGCTTCAATTTTGCCATCTACAAAACATTGCACTAATACAATGTAAAAGGGTTATGAGAATAAGAGAGATAATAAATATAAAATTGTTCTGTACTGAACATGGCACTTAGTACTGAACAAATCTGTTATCATTATTATTCTTTTTCAGGAATATATTCAACAATCATCTCTTGAAAAATATCTATAAACGTGCCTGGTCCTGCATCAGCTGGTCTTTTCATCATTCTTTAAGTCTTCTCTAAAGGAACCAATATTTTTGTCAAACTGTTAACATCAAACCACTGTCTCAGCAGTGATATCAAGATTTCAAGCCCTGACTAGGAAGGCGATTTTCCGTAATAGTGAAGGATCATGAACATGTAAACAAGAGATACTAGTTAAAAACCTCAAGACATTTCATTCAACATCAACATTAGTTGATTATTGTTTTCATCACCTTCACATTAGCTGCTTCTAATTAATTCAATGTTGAAATAGAGAAACAAAAAGAGAGAATGTGTATCCTTCATGGCCTGGAGACCCTAAGAGAACACTGCTTCTCTCTCAATTTATAGGAACCACTGAAATCCAAGGGTAACAATAATTCAGTAGGTGTTTTTGTTGCCTCCAAACCATTATTGAGACCACCACAATCAGGACTTGACTAACTGTGAAGTTTGCTAAGTTTGTTTCTCTGTTCCTTTCCTTCGTTTTCAGTCCCTTACCCCATACCTTGTACCCTTTGAGCCCTTTTGCCAGGACTCAGGCTCAATGACCTACCTCCAGGAGAGCCTATTTTATATCCCACCTCCAAACGATTTCTCTGTCCTCTGTCCCATCTCTTCAGCTCCCTGTTCTGTACACTGATAATCTGACAAATTCACAATAATACGATAGCATGTGTGTTTATACAGTTTCCTACTTCAAAGTTTCTCATGTAAATTCTTACAAATCCCTGGGGCGCCTGGGTGGCTCAGTTGGTTAAGCATCTAACTCTTGGTTTCAGCTCAGGTCATGATCTCGGTGTCCTGGGATTGAGCCCCGCTTTGGTCTCTGTGCTAGCATGGAGTCTGCTTGTCCCTGTCCCTCTGCTCCTCCCACCACTCGCATTCTCTCTCTCTCATTCTGTCTCTGTCTCTCTCTCAAGTAAATAAATGAATAAAAATCTTTTTTAAAAATAAATTCTTACAAATCCTTGTTGAGAACTATGTCTTAACCCCAAAAAGCTGTAGCAAGTCATTTATTCACCATTTACTGAGCACTTGCTATTTTCCATGTAGTAAACTTGGTACTAACATTATGTACATAAGCTAAATACATTATGTGATTCAAGAAGCCCACAGTGTAGTAGAAGAAATAAATATGTGTGCAAATAACTGCAATAAAACTAAATGAGTGGTAGTAGAGGTATATACAAAACCTGTAACAGTAGGTAATTGAGGGATAAAGTTAAATAACCTGTTCTAGATCACACAGCTGTGACTGGTAGAATTAGGATTTGAACCCAGGTATTCTGACTCCAGAGCCTGTGGGCTTAACCACTATGTGGTAGTGGGAATAGTCTCTAATGAGGCCTATTATTTTGAAATATAAATCCCTAAATAATTTCAAAAATGTATCTGATCAATTTCATTAAAAAAAAAAAAACTTTAAAATAATATGTTAACCCAGTAAGGGAAAAAACATGACACACATTAAGATATCAACTAATCTTCTTTACTGTATCCCCACTGCC
The DNA here is from genome assembly GCF_011800145.1 of Mirounga leonina. Taxonomy (NCBI): domain Eukaryota; kingdom Metazoa; phylum Chordata; class Mammalia; order Carnivora; family Phocidae; genus Mirounga; species Mirounga leonina. Next base: position 21,715,655 of record NW_023270415.1, on the reverse strand, counting down.
TGTCATATTAGGCATCCAATAAATATTTAGTTTTTAAACAATGAAATAATATTTAAAAAACCAAATGTACATTTACCTATAACCCAGCAATTCCACACCAAGATATTTACCTAAGAGATACAAAGACATATATCCATATAAATACTGATACAAAAATGTTTACAGCAACTTTATTTGTAGTAACTAAGAATTGGGAAAACCCAACTATCCATCAATACTTGGCTTATAATGGCTTTAAAAAACTGTGGCATATTTATTTAGTAATGGAATACTAGTAAGAAATAAAAGAGACTACCAAGATAGGCAACAACACTGATGAATCTCAAAATAGTGTGCTGTAGTTAACTTACATTTAGACTATACTTAAGCAGGGCATACAAGAAGGAGAGCATGATTTTGTCTAAGAAGTATAATCCAAGGAATTAGATGAAGGGGGGGAAATCGGAAGGGGAGATGAACCATGAGAGACTATGGACTCTGAGAAACAAACTGAGGGTCCTAGAGGGGAGGGGGATGGGGGGAGGGGTTGGCCTGGTGATGGGTATTAAAGAGGGCACGTATTAAATGGAGCACTGGGTGTTATACGCAAACAATGAATCATGGAACACTACATCAAAAACTAATTATGTAATGTATGGTGATTAATGTAGCATAATAAAATAAAATTTAAAAAAAATTATACAAAATAAAATCTAAATTAATTCTTCCCAAAAAGAAAAAAAAAGGAAGCATAATCCAAGGAATTAGAAACCTGGGATTTGGTGTGATACCACTCCTCTTCCCAGATCTTTACTCTGTTGGCTAACTACTTGTTTGCTCATGGTCAACTTAATTAACCTATCTGGCCTACAGGTTTTTATGTCATTAATTCATTCATTCAGTAAATAATTATTGAGCCCATATTATATATCTTAAAAACTTAATACCTGAATGCTTTAAGGTGAAGAGGTAAACTGGATGATGCTGAGATCCCTGTCCATTCTAAAGTCTAATGGTTCTGGATGAAGAACTAAAGAATTAGCTAATTGTTCTATCCCATATATCTAATTAATTGAAAAAGAAAAGGAAACTTACTTTTTTCTTAGTAGAGGGGTTATATTAGAATTATATATAACTGTCTTGTTTCTTTTCCCTTTGAAACTAAAGACTAGCTTATCCATTTAAAATTTCCTATATAAATGTCATTTTTAAGAAAGATCATTTTCCAAGATATGGCCTCTTTTCTAAAAGATTATCTTTGAGCTGCCGCTCCCAACCAGAAGCAAGCCTCTTCCTTATTAGACCATAGCTCCTCCTTGTGGTTGACAGATGTAAGACTCTTAAATTCCAACCAGAGAAAGTTAAAAAAAATTGGTTTGATCATATTAGGATTAACTCTGAGGTGAAAAACACCAGTATGATTTTGTCTTTACTCCATTTCTATGGATGCTCACTCATTCATCTTATTAACTAACCCAGCGCAATGAGTGTTACTTCAGAGATAATCCAGGGTAGGATTTTCAGTCTCAGGATCTTTCTTGAATCTGTGATGGTTTAAAGTAGCATATATGTTTTACAACTCAAATCTAGGTCTCAACAATAAATTCAGTGATTTTGCTTTGATCCATGCTAAATCCATGCTCTAGCATGGTAAATTATAGACACTGCTTCATTGGGTAACAGGTCCTATCCTACTAACATAATTCTTATCGATGGCTTAAATAATACATAGAAGGATTTTTATCAAATTTGTGAATAACACTAAGATGGAAGGGAAGTTGAAATACCAGGTAACCAAATTAATCCAAAAAACAGTTTGACAAGCTGAAAAAATCAGACAAAACTAATAAGGTAAATTTTTAAGTAAAAACTCTACCTCAAAAATTTAAACATGAAATATACTTGGGACAAAACATAAGGGCTTGCATTAAAATTTTTTCAGAAAATGAATTGCAACAGGATGGGAAAATCATAATTAGCAGCATCATAAGTAAAAATTAATCACCAATGGGAGCTGGCTATTCAAAAGGTAATATGAATTTGAACTACATTAAGATAAATGGAAACAACTTAAATATCCATCAGAAGAGAAAGGATAAATATTGGTATAGTTACTACAATAGAATATGATGTAGCAGTGAAAATCAATGGACAAAAACTTCATATAACAACAGAGTTGAATCTCACAAACATAACAATAAGTTGCAAAAGAATATATATATATATTTATACAGGTTCAAAATGATTTTAAAGATTTTATTTATTTATTTGACAGAGAGAGACAGCAAGAGAGGAAACACAAGTAGGAGGAGTGGGAGAGGGAGAAGCAGGCTCCCCGCTGAGCAGGGAGCCTGATGCGGGGCTTGATCCCAGGACCCTGGGATCATGACCTGAGCCGAAGGCAGCCGCTTAACCAACTGAGCCACCCAGATGCCCCAAGGTTCAAAATTTTTAAACGCAAAATGATACTATGTATTAGGAATATATGAGTATATAATTTAAAAAGAGAAAAACACATGGTTACTTTGGGTAAGTGAGTGCATTTGAGGGAGGTACACAGGGAGTTTCAACTATAACTTGATAATATGCCATATTGTTAATATGGTGGTGAATCTATGGATATCCATTGCATTATTCTTTATATCTCTTTGTATGTCTTAAGTATTATGATATTTCTTATGTCTTAGATTGCATTTAAAGAAAGAAGGTAATTAAAGTCCTCTCTATTACACTAATGAGACCATATATTGACTTCTATGCTCTTTTCAGGACACTAAGTGTCCCTGAAAAGATATTTAAAAAAGGAACTATAGTGAGAGGGAAAGGCACTCAAATCCATATCATGGTGAAAATAGTTTTTAAAAACTTGTTTTTGATTTTTTATTTATTACTACAACTTTGTAGTGTATCTTGAAATCTGGAACTGTGATACCTCCAGCTCTATTTTTCTTTCTCAAGATTGCTTTGGCTCTTTGAGGTCTTTCATTGTTCTGTACAAATTTTAGCATTATTTGTTCTAGTTTTGTGGAAAATGCTGTTGATATTTTGATAAAGATTTCACTGAATCTGTAGATTGCTTTGGGTGATGTGGACATTTTAACAATATTAATTCTTCCAGTCCATGAGCATGGAATATCTCTCCATTTATTTGTGCCCTCTTCAATTTCTTTCATCAGTGTTTTATACTTGTCAGTGTACAGGTCTTTCACCTTTTTGGTTAAGTATATTCTCAGGTATTTTATTACGTTTGGTACAATGGTAAATGGAGTTGTTTTCTTAATTTCTCTTTCTGCTACTTCATTATTAGTGTATAGAAATGTTAGCAATTTCTGGCTACTAATTTTGTACCCTGAAACTTTACTGATTCATTTATTACTTCTAGTAGTTTTTTGGTGGAGCCTTCAGGATTTTCTATGTCATCTGCAAATAGTAACAAAACTGTTGTATTTTTTAAACATAAAATGGCCTAGTCCCAGATATTCTGATATAATGGTTTAAGGTAGGCTCTAGACATACTTTTTTTAAAGATTTTATTTATTCATTTGAGACAGAAAGATACAGAGAGAGATCATGAGCAGGGGGAGAGGCAGAGGGAAAGGGAGAAACAGACTCCCTGCTGAGCTGGGAGCCAGATGCGATGGGGGGCTCGATGAGAGGCTTGATGCAGGGCTCAATCCCAGGACCTGGAGATCATGACCTGAGCCGATGGCAGACGCTTGAGCCACCCAGGCACCCCAGCCCTAGAAATATTTTTAAAACTCTCCCTGTTTCTATTGCACAGCCAGAGTTGAGAACACTGGGCTAGGGGTTGGTAATTATACCTTCTACAAGACACTTCACATTTCTCACAATTTTTTTGTTATCTAACACATCTCAAACCACAGCGTAACATCTACATATATTTTACCTTTTATTTCTGATACTTAAAATGTTCTTGCAAAAAAAAAATGTTCTTGCAAAATAGCTTGTCCTGTATTATATTAAATTCAAAAATTAATGAGGATATGACAGAAATCTCAAAACTAATAAATAAACAATAAGTTCCATGCAGGCCAAGACATGTCTGTCTCGGTCATTGCTGTGACATTATTATTTGCCCATTTGTCTGAATTTCATGAAAACTATAGAAAATAATTGCTATAAATTATAATTCTGAGAAATACAACTAATTCAAATTGGTAAAATTCTAAACATTCTCTCCACCACCTCTACATGGAGGTCAGCTCAATATTTGGGAGTGGGAAGGAATCCTGTATTGATTAGCTAAACCTCTCCCCTGAATCTACAAAAGCTTCAGAGAAATTATACAAAGGGATGAAGGAAGACATGACTAACCAATGAGAAACTTTCTGTTAAGCTTTTTATTTTAATTCCAGTATAATTAACATATAGTGTTATATTAGTTTCAGGTATATAATATAGTGATTTAACGATTCTATACATTACTATACATTATTTAACATTCTATACATTACTTATTCATAAGTGCACTCCTTAATCCCCATCACCTATTACACCCATCCCCCCACCCACCTCTCCTCTGGTAATCATCAGTTTGTTCTCCATAGTTAAGAGTCTATTTCTTGGGGACACCTAGGTGGCTCAGTTGGTTAAGCGTCTGCCTTCAGCTCAGGTCATGATCCCAGGGTCCTGGGATAGAGTCCCATACCGGGCTCCCTGCTCAGTGGGGAGTCTGCTTCTCCCTCTCCCTTTGCCTGCCACTCCCCCTGAATGTACTCTCTCTGTGTCAAATAAATAAAATCTTAAAAGAAAAAAAGAGTCCAATCTTGGTTTGTCTCTCTCTCTCTTTTATTTTTCCTTTGTTCGTTTGTTTCTAAAATTCCACATATGAGTAAAATCATATGGTATTTGTTGTTCTCCGACTGACTTATTTCGCTTAACATTATACTCTCTAGCTGTAACCATGTTGTTGCAAATGGCAAGATTTCATTCTTTTTGTGGCCTAATAATATTCCATTGTATATATATATATAACATCTTCTTTATCCATTCATTTAACCAATGAGAAACTTTTTATACATTATTGCAAAAGGATTAGTACGGTTCTGAGATTAGAATGATTTTATTCACTCATTCATTTGTTCATTTCATAAATATGTATTGAGTAAGCTCTAAGTGTCCAGCCCTGAGCCAAGCACAGGGGATATAGCAGTTTTTTAAAAGACAGATATTGGTTTCCCCTCATGAGGCTTACATTCTGGTAGAGAAAGTGGACAGTAAACAAGTAAATAATAACAAAGCATAGGAGGTGTTATTAAGTTTGTGTAATAGTTCCACTACTTACTTGTTCTGCGATCCTGAGCAAGTTGTTAACCTCTCTAAATCTCATTTCTAAAACAGAGATAAAAGTGTACCTTGTTCACAGGTTGTTTTGAGAATTAAATGAATTAACTGTCTAGCACACAGTAACATGTAATAGAGGTTAGCTCGTAATATTAATGTGAATATCCCAATGAATTCACAGCATTCCAAGTTTTTATATTTTTTATGTTAAAAACTGCTACAACTAAATTTCCTTTCAGTTCATTCTCTCCTCAACATAATTCCTTTTTTAATATACTATAAGTAAAGATCCCCTCCCAATTATCTTTGGTCAATGTTGTGGGAATTCAGCTTCTTTCATCCTTTTTTACAAATCTTTTCTTCTACCCTAACAGCTATTCACGTCTATCTTTGCTAAGTACTTTCCATTTCTCTTTTACTTGTACCCAAAAGGGAGAAAAAATTCAATGTCCAGGTCTAATGAATGCCCAAGCCCAGTTGTTTGTGGAAATTTGAACCATGAGGGTTTGAAAACTGTAGGTCAGTATGTCCTCATCTAGTCTGGAACAATAATGCAAATGTGATACTCTATAAGAGTGAGCTCATAGAAGAGTGGGGCAATGTATTTATGTATAGAAAGGAAACTGCACTCAGGATACCTGCTTTCTAGATCAGTGAATAGATGGCTGTCAAGCTAAAGTAAACCTCTTAAAAGTTAATTTTTATGTGTAGGTCAAGCTGTGCAGAATGACCCTGAGATGGAATTAGGTTTATGGGATGGGAACCAAGAAGTGCATTTACAGCTGCTCAGACACAGAAGAAAAACTGCTTCTAGAATCATAACAGGTGAAAAGAATTTTAATCATCCCTGCCAGGAGTCAGTAGGATGCAGCAGGAAACCACCTGAACTCTAAGCATGGCACCAATATTTACTAGCTGTAAGGCCTTGGGCAAGGTGCTAACCTAAGTTTGTTCAGCACCAGTAAAATGGAAAAGATGATAATAATATCTACCTTACGAACTACTTGAAAATTAAAGGAGATAATGATTAACGTATAGCATCCTGGGTCTAAACATTTATGACAACCAAACATGGGTTTTATCATTGACAGAGAAAGAAGTATAACTGATTTGGCAGATCAGCACTGATTGCTATAGGAGTAAAAATGCAGAGCCTTACCGAAAGGTGATTTAAAAAAAAGAGAGAGAGAGGGCTTATAACATGGAGATGAGATGAATGAAAAGAAGTCATTGCAAATAAAACAGGATATAGTTACTGATAAAGGGAAAATGAAAAAGGGGCACCTGGGTGGCTCAGTCGGTTAAGCGTCAGTCTCTTGATTTTAGCTCAGGTCATCTCCTGGGATGGAGCCCCACCTCTGGCTCTGCACTCAGTGGGGAGTCTGCTTGAGGATTCCCTCCCTTTGCCTTTGTCCCTCCCCCGCTCACTCACTTGCAGGGTTTCTCTCTCTCTCTAAAATAAATAAATAAATCTTTAAAAAGGGGGGGGAATAAAAAAGAATTAAAGATACTTTAATCAAGTAGATGGCCCAGTATAAATATTTTAAATATAAATATTAGCTCAACAAATGTTATTTCCTTTCCTCTAGCAAGGTATCTGGAGCAGCAAGAATTTGAAATTTTCAAACCCAAAGAAGTTAGATCCTTAAAAAGTTACTTGGTATGCATATGGTTTTTCAAAAACATGAAGACAAATGAGTGAAGCACAGATTTGGAATTGGAAGATCTGGGTTCAAGTTCAAACTCTACTATTTACTAGTTGTATAACCTAAGAGAAGCTACACCCTTACTGAGAATTAGATAAACAATAATATAATAATTCCATCTTATTCCACTCCATAAGGTAGTTATAAGATATGAAATAAAATTACAGAATATATGTTAGAAGTGTTCTGTAAACTGTAATGTGCTATATCAACAGATACTGGATACCTAATTTGTTTATATAAGTATATAAATATATAAATTTATATATATTGGTTTATATAAATTTATATTTAATAAGAAATTTTGCTATGATTATTGATGATGTTTCAATTACAGTAAGAATAAGTGACTTTTTAAGCTCACACAAAGAAATGATTCCAAGTCCTTGAAGCTGATGAGTAAATTACTCTATTAATCAGGACTTAGTCTGAACTAGCAGTTGTTTTCATAAATCTTGAAGAATGGTGGCTTTTCAGTGGAAGAAATCACAAAGGAAAAAGATCAAGAGATTTCATTATATAAGCACTTAAAACTTCTGTACATGAAATATAAAATTAAAAGGAAGAAATATTTACAACAAACATGACAAAGGGCTAATGTCCTTAATAAACAAAGGCCTCATAAAAATAAATAAGCAAGGGTGCCTGGGTGGCTCAGTTGGTTAAGCGACTGCCTTCGGCTCAGGTCATGATCCTGGAGTCCCAGAATCGAGTCCCGCATCGGGCTCCCAGCTCAGTGGGGAGCCTGCTTCTCCCTCTGACCCTCCCCTCTCTCATGCTCTCTCTCTCTCATTCTCTCTCTCAAATAAATAAATAAAATCTTTAAAAATAAATAAATAAATAAGCAAAACAAGAAGACCTCAAAGAAAAATAGGACAAGGACCTTCTACAAATAAGTAAATAAATTCATTTTTTAAATTAACCTATTTAATCATCAAAGAAATGAAAATTAAAGCCATCATGCAGTATCATGTTTGAGCATAACTTAACAAAGTTTCAAATTATAAATAATGGTGTGTTGGTGAGGTAAAATGGGAACTTTCACAGGTACTTTGGAAACACGAATTAGTAGAATCTTTTGGGGGAAACAGTGAATAACACATATCAAGAGGCTTAAAAATAGTCAAGCCTCTCATCCAAAAAGTTCCACTTCTTAACGCAGAACTAGGTCCTAAAGACCCCCAGAGATTCTTGGGAATTAAAGTATGTAGTAACAGACACTAACAATAATAGTTGTAGCCAGCACTCACTTCGTGCTAATTGTTTAAGCGCCTTGCTTATATTTTCCTGTTTATACAGAGACCCTATTATCTTCTTTATCTCAAATAAGAAACTGAGCCAGAGAAAGATTAAGTAATTTGCAAAGGTTACACATTTGGTAAGCAGAGGAGCTAGGATTTAGATCACATGTGGGCAATAAATTCCACTCCTTTTTTAAAATGATGAACCACAACACAAGCATTTGTGACAATATATGACAAAAAAATATCATATATGCCATTTATTTTGTTGGTAAAAGTTACTGTGGCTTTCCACAGGAGAATTTCCCTTTCTTTTGACAATGAAAGCAGTTAACTTCTTCTAATTGGTAATAACTGAAAATTTTGGGGGAAGTAATAGGTAGAGATGGAAAAAATAATGCATGTAAAAATCTTAGAATGAACTTGAGATTTATTCTCAGGACTCTTAATGACCCAACAGATAATATAGCTAGGGATAATTTAATCTTCATGGTCATTATATACTCTATTCTCCTAAGTACCATTTCCTCCCCCCACCCCCACCAATCCTTCTTATACATTAAATTAAATGGTTAGGTATTCAACCTACAACCCCAAACCTTGGAAGTCCTTGTCCCACTCCCTATATGGTATCCCTACTACTGGCTTTCTCCTTGTATATTCATAAGCTGCAGCAGAAAGACCAATCATATGATATCACTGTGAACTAAGGGATGTATGAATTGAGAAACCATGCATCTAAAATCCAAAGTTTACTTGGAATTTACTTCCTTATTCATTGAAAACTTTTCATTAACATTTATCTTCTTTGAAAATGGAAAACTCCTCCATAAAATGAACAGTGTACTGTTTGAAATCCTTAAAAAAATACTGAACTTAATCAATTCTTCCAAAAAGTGCCATGGAACTAAGGGAAAATGCCAATAGCTGAGTTGAAATAAAAACCTGACTTTGTTTAGCCAGTTGTCCCTATGTCATATATTATAAAGTATCTTACATAATGTTCAGCACTCATGTTTTATGACATTGTTAATAATGAAAATCTTGTGCAAAAGACATTATAAAAGGTTAAAATGATTTTATTGATAAATAAGGTGTTCACTGGACTTATAAAGAAATATTAAAACAATCACAAAATTTGATATTTTAACAGATATCTAACTGTAATAAAAATGGAAAATTCCATTTAAATTCCAGGTTAACTATGAATTAAGCAATTTTTTTTATTTGACTTGCTTAAAATCTTTCCTTTCTTGGTATATTTTCATACATATTAACAATATTAAAATGACCTCCTTTTTTCAAATAAATACATTAATAAGCAGTGCTGACATTTCTCTGGACTTAGCTTAAACTGCCAGAGACTTTTGGGATTTTGCCAAAAGTCTAATTGCAGTGTATGTGGATGCCAAGGAATGAATTTTTTGCTTTAAAAGAAGTATCTGTGACTACTAACGTGACATGTAAAAATATGCTACAGCCTAGACAGAAGGCTTGAGGAAAATTTCCAATGTCTCACAATATAGGTAACAGATTTTTTTCAACAACACAAGCTTTCCATTCTTCCTTCTACCCTTCTAATTAAATGAGGTACATATGTAAAATGTCTATACACAATAGCCTCTCAGACATTAGTTCTCTTCTGTCTACTTATGTCTGGAGGCAGGGAGAAGGGCAGGATGGAAGTTAAATGAGCACTGGATAATCTCGAGTCTCAGTACATGGTAACCACCCTCACATCAAGACTTGACTGATATTTGTTTGTGTCATACTGTTTTTCCTTCCTGACTAAGTTTTCCAAGAACTAAATTTTAGAACTATTTATGAAAATAAACAACACAAATCATATATACACACATACACACATACACGTAGATAGAGATAGATTTTAATCATGGAATAAATATTCCATCAAAGAGACTTTTATCTTCCACAGAGGCAGTTCTCAAATGACTTTCATGGTATCATGTTAAAAACCAGAACACGGTCCATTTTTACAGTAGATTTACTCAATCACAGTTACTAATCAGATTAGCACCGCTTTTATGTCTAACAAATTTTAAAAGTTGGGGGATCACTAGAGAAGCTACATATTATGAGCCTGAGTTGTGTTTACTTGTTAACCTTAAAAAAAATGGTCTTCAAAAAATAGCTTCAAGGAATTCTTTTTCTTTTTAAACTATACTTAGAATAGGATACAAATGCATCACCAAAAATTTATTCATTTTTAATGTTATAACATAAACATTTTATTTTAAAAGTAGTTAAACCTTTATTAATATTAACATATTAAACAGCTAAGCTCCATTTCTACATATACAATATTTGAGGCTAGGACAGCAATGTTACCTGAAGAGTTTCTCAAATTAGCTGTAACAGAAAAAGGTCTTCTAAATATGGACAGTGGAAAGCCTACAAAATCAACCAGACTGAGCTATTACAATTCTTAAAGGAAGTAACATAAATCAATATAAAAGACTTTACGTAGATAAAATAAGTTTCCATGCCTCTAAATTTCTCATAATTTAAATATAAGAACCATTTAGGTCATTTTATCTGATTTAAATTAGGCTAAACTGATGTCTTTTATCCAAAAATAGGCAAAATTTATGTTATCTACTTACGTCACTGGATGAAATTTAACAATGTCAATGTTTGATTTGTTAATAGAACAAAAGCAAATAGATCTTTGACAAAGGTCTGACATATCACAAAACTAATTAGTTCAAATTTCATCTCCTGATTTCTATAGTCCACACTTTGGAGGATATTCCAAGATCCAATCAAAACTTGGGAAACCAGAATAGAAATTCAACATCTGAGTTTATTATACAAATGCCTTGACCCAACACACAGTTAATAGTTTTCCTTAGAAAACAAAGACCCAAAATAAGCTGTAATACAACTTCACTTTTATCAACATACATTTTTCTATTACTCTGAGGTCTCTGACTTTAATTTTTCCTAATGAATTATTTATTCTAACTACATACCCTAATTTAAAATCAATTACAAAAATAAATATACATTGTACATAAATATATAATTCATAAATATATGTGTATATATGACATCATCAAAAGAATAAACTGGACCTTTCTGAAGGAAGTATAATTTGTTTTTAAATTTCTTTGCAGCAAATTCCTTTTTCCAGCATAATCTTCACAGGAGTAGAGGAAAGAGGAAGGAAGTTGGATAGTTAATAGAGCATGTCCATAGATCCCACAAATGAATGATCAATTTTCAAAGGATTCTTAAGTTTCCAGGTGTCTGGTAGATTTCCCCATGGCTTATCTATTAAAATTCTAGATGACAGCAATGACATTCACAGACATGGCTGTACGATGTGTTTGGGAGACATAGAAGTGACTGAATCCCCATCAAAAGAAACTCTTCAGGGTGGTCCCATGAAAGAACCATAGGAACCTGGTGTTTCCAGAAGCTGAGGAGAAAACTACTAAGCCAGTCTTCAAGGAAATGTCCCTTTTACTAGAATATGAAGATAATTTTTCCAAGATGTGATATCTTGTCAGGATTTTGTGAAAGAATTGTATGAGTTTAAAATGTTCTATTATATCCAGGAAAACTTTGAGAAGGCAAAAAAGGAGGAAATAAGCCTCCCAGGCAATTTAGAAAAGAATTTAGAGGAGAATTCAGGCTAACAAATTTTCAAGATATCTGAGCAGGCTACTTAATGAAGTGAGGATGAGAAAATCAACCAAGTCCAATTGAGAACTCCAGCAGGAAGAAGAAAGCCTGAGATATGATCAGTATGGGAGCAAAACAAGATGGGACGGGAGGGAGGAAGAGCTACAGACTACAATTTATCGTTCACCAAATAACTCAAACAGAGCAAAGAGAACTTCTAGAAAAACTTTTTCAAAGATCAGGCTACCATGTTTCAAAGAATCCACACAAAGGAAAAACCAGAGAATTATGATGAATGTGGAACTTCATTCAGCTCAAAATAAAATACTCTTGCCACTGAAACTATACTAGACCTTTTAACCTTACTTTGAGGATTGAGAAAGCACAGAAATTTTGCAGGACCTCTGTGGTATTATTATTAACATTTCTATTAATACTAGTGAGTATTTGTTGCCCTAATAAGCTTTTGTACTTGAGAGTTACATCTTTCAAGAAGTGCTTTCATTTGAATTAAGCCCACCAAAATCTAAGACCATATACCACAATTCAAGAAGATTATAGAATAGTGATCATCATATAATCATAATTATTCACTAGACGCTATTTTTTGCCCTTCCTAATGTTCTAGGGTATAAATGTTTGCCCATGGCTCCTATACAGAATTTGAAAAACAGAATATATAATGTTATTTAAACTTAGTGTTCAATTTCTTTTAGGTCTTAAATATATAGTTGGCAAGAGGTTATGATCCCCTTAAGAGAAGATTTTCAAATCAACATAGTCCTCATTTGAGTTTTTTACATATACCTATTTTGGAAGTCTATCTGAACTGAAGCAGTACATTTTTCTTAAGGTGGCTGTTATGGGGGCGCTTAGGTGGCTCAATCAGTTAAAGGGTCTGGCTTTTGGTTTTGGCTCAGGTCATGATCTCAGGGTTCTAGGATCGAGCCCCACATCCAGCTCCTGCTCAGCGAGGAATCTGCTTGAGGATTCTCTCTTTCCCTTTCCCTCTGTCCCTCCTGCTACTCATTCTCTCTCTCTCTCTCATAAATAAATGAATCTTTTTAGAAAGGTGCTTGTTATGGTCTGAATTGTGTGCCCCCCAAATTCATATGTTGAAGTCCTAACCCCCATTACTTTAGACTGTATTTGGAGATAGGGCCTTTAAAAAGGTAGTTAAGGTAAAATGAGGTCATATGAGTGGGCCCTAATCCAATGTGACTGGTCTTTATCAGAGGGAGAGAGTAGGACACAGACAACACACATAGAGACTGAGGGAGGACCCTGTGAGGACACAGCCAGAAGGCATCATCTGCAAAGCAAGAAGACAGGCCTCAGAAGAAACAAATATGCTGACACCTTCATGGTAGACTTTTAGACTCCAGAACTGTGAAGAAACAAATTTCTGCTGTTTAAACCACCCAGCCTGTGGTATTTTGTTATGGCATCCCTAATAAACTACTATGATGGTAATTTAAAAATTTAAAATATGATTATTAGGCTAGCAAATAGAAAGCTAAGTAAGAAGCGTCAGTCCTGAATGAAGAATAGAGCTATCAAACCTAATGAAGAAAAAAGCAAACATAAGCCTCAGTATCTCTAAGTTTTAGATTGAAAAAAATAATTTGTGTCATGTTGTGCTAAAAACACGTACAAGGTTGTGTACTTACTATGTGCCAGACCCCATACTAACATTTAAAACAGATATAATAGAGGTTAAAATTAATCAAGTGTTCAGATATTCCTTTTCTAAAAGACGCAATGGCTGAAAACAGTCGGTTTTTTCCTAACTGAAAATGGTCTATTTTGTATTTCCTTAATCACTATCTCAGAATCATAGTGTATACAGCTCCTTTTTTCTGGTATTCTCTACACAGTATTCTATTTAAGCTAATCCACTTCTAAAGATACTGTGATCTGACTTTTTTCATTAAAAATTTCTCATAAGACTACAAATTATTTTGATAATATACTCGTGATTCACAATTCCATGGCAAGAAATTCTTGCTATAGAAACAAGATTTCAAGTTCTTTGAGAATGGAGACTTTATTTCTACTTCAGATAAAACAGTGAAATGGACAAAGTTTATCTTCAGCATTCCAAGTGCTCTTCCTTCAGCATCACCCCCAACTCCTTTATATAAACCCCTGTCCACTTCATCAAGGACTCAAGAGCTCTTGTTCCCCTTTCCTCCCTAAACCCCATCCCCACTCCATCCCCATCCAAAACTTCTCTCAGGGAACAATCTCATAAACCCACCTAATTGAGATATGAAAATATTGAAAAAATACTAAATAAAAATACTTTTCCCCAAGCACAAAAATATTTTTCCAACAGCAATTTTCTCTTACCAGAAATTCTAGTCTCCTGCATACCTTTTTCAGCAACCATGAGCATTTTGAGTTCCAGAGTCCATAGTTGTAAGTCATTTCTGTGAGAGGTAAGTAAAAAAAAGGAAGGAATTAGTGATTGGGATGGAAAAAGCAGAGCAGCAATAGAAGTTTTCTCATTTACCCCTCCTCCAGAGATAAAGGAAGCTGAGGAAAAGTAACCTTGGGCCTTGGAATTGCACTTCTACTTCTGTAAGGAGAGACAAAGTTGAGTTACACAGAAAAGCTGGTGGTGTGTTTTTATTCACATTGCAGTGATCAGAGCCAAGGGTATAGAACCTTGGGTTGAGAACATAATTTAGGAAATATCTATTTAGTTATGTCAAATATGTAAAATAAGGTTACACAAAGCTTGGTAAATGTTAAGGTCTCTGAGTTATGCTGTATTTCTGGGACCACAGTGGAAACGGGAGACTGGAGTCAACAATTCTGGGTCATTGAATTTCAAAAGGCATTCAAACAGGGCATCAGACACACAAAAAATAGCCCTTTAGTACTTGTGCTATCTTCCATAAGGCAACTGGACATATTTTTACATCTCACTGAAACTAATTGATAGAGATCCTGAAAATTTTCTTTTCTTTTTTTTTTTTTTAAGATTTTATTTATTTATTTGAGAGAGAGAGACTGAGAGAGAGAGCACATGAGAGGGGGGAGGGTCGGGAGGGTCAGAGGGAGAAGCAGACTCCCCGCCGAGCAGGGAGCCCGATGCAGGACTCGATCCAGGGACTCCAGGATCATGACCTGAGCCAAAGGCAGTCGCTTAACCAACTGAGCCACCCAGGCACCCATCCTGAAAATTTTCTAAGAAGCAAGTAATTGAGGGGTGCCTGGGTGGCTCAGTCAGTTGAGCATCTGACTTGATTTTGGCTCAGGTCATGATCTCAGGATCCTGAAGTTGAGCCCTGCATTGGGCTCCACTCTCAGCAGGGAGTCTGCTTGGAGATTCTCTCTCTCCCTCTCCCTCTGCCTCACTCTCCTACTAGTACATGTGCGTACATGCTTGCATTCTCTTTCTCTCTCTAAAATAAATAATAAAACTTTTTTTAAAAAGAAGCAAGCTGTTGATTGATGGAAATTAATTGTAAAGTGTCCATTATTATTAATATCAAATGGTTAAATGTTACTGACTGTTCTCTATTTCATGTACAAAATTTTCTTGACTTTAAGATTATTTATAAGAACTTTTATAGGATCCTAAAATCTTCAATCTTTCTAACTATTTATCTGATAATGTCTTATATCCTTTAACTGTGAATTTTCCTATCAAAGAATTTTCAGGAACTTGGCTATCAGCGTGTATGTGTGTGTGTGTGTGTGTGTTGGGGGCAGGGTGAAGACTCTGCTCTTTTACATTTTCAGAGTCGGTAAAGTCTTAAATTGGGGTGGGGAGCAGCGACAGAAGGAAACAAGCTACAGCTTGTTTGTTGTCAACAACTAAAGCTAACTTTACTGCTCAGAACCAACTTTCACGGAGTACTGAAAATGTCCATTTCACTCTCCTGGGCAATTATTAAGTTAAAATGATTATCTAACCTATATCCTGCTGCCAGAATTTGAACCTATTCCCCTTTCCTTTTCTTAATATAAATTATTATATTATTTATCATCATATTTATCATTATCAAATTATTACAAAAATATAATCAGGTAAGTTATATTTCTAAGTTTTGTGGCAAGTGTAAGTAAGTATAATAGTTTGGGGAAATTAGATTTAAATATTAAGAAAGAATTCTTTATCTTCTACTTGTATTAGTCATGGCCACAAATATTCCTATTCTTCCCAAACTATCTAAAACAATGCTGACAAGATCTTCTTCTACGACAATTAGGATAAATGGGCAAGACCTATAATTAAACCACTAAAACTGTACTGATGAAATTCAGAGGATGAAAACAAGATTGGTTTTAATAAAAAAATGTTGCTTAGGAAAAAAATATTTTAAAATATTATTCCATACAATGAATTAAACCAATTTTTAATTATAAATAAACTGATTTTAATTATATGTATTTTAATATACATATATAGGTATGGATAGATATGTGGAAGGTGTTTATTTTCCTTTACAGTGAAGTAATGGTTTAGGTCTATTAAATTAATGCATCTAGAATCCCCTTTAATAAACACATGCTAATGATATTCTTTCAAGTATATGCTATCTGAAGTTTGTACTTCCATAGGGGCCTTGCTAGAAGAGACATGACAAGAAAAAGGGTTTTATATGAACCAGCCTTCTTTTTGAAAGCTGGCAGGTCATTTAAAAGACTCTAGGGTTTCCTTTCCACTTTCCTCCAAATCACATCATAGAGCCTGACACCTGTTCTGTCTGAAAAAAAAAAAAAAAAAAAAAAAAAAAAACTGTGGCCCTAGAGGAATAATTAACTAATGGTTGGAGAATGTTAACATTTTCTTTAAAGAAAGGAGAGGGAAAAAAGCTTTGGTAAGGACAAAAGTACTTTACATTTGCAAAGAGCTTTACAGTATACAAAGTATCCTCACATCCAATATTTTATTTGATTTTTAAAACAACTATGAGTTAGGTAAAGCAGCTGTTATTTCTATTTTACATGAAGAAATTAAGGCTCAGAGATGTTAAATGACTCTCCTAAAGTGCTTACGTTGTTAAGTAACACTGATAATTTGAGCCATTCTTTAAATTCCAGGAGCAACACTCTTTTCATCACCACTCAGAGACTGAATACTAGAATGCTAGTGGACAGCTTCCTGGAAATCCAGTCCCATCTCTCAGAGAAAGAATGGCAACTCTTTATATGTTATTAACATACTACAGACTTCTAAGAGGTATGATTCTTTTTCTCAATTTTCCTAAGATATCACTAAATCTTTTTTTTCAAGGAAGCAACAGAGAAACATTCATGTTATCTCAACTAAGATATCTACAGGCATCTTATCAATGAGTCAGACGCAGAGAGGAAGCTGGAGGTGTCATAAACAAAGCAGGAAATCAATTTCTATGCAATACTAAAGAAATGGCTCAAGGGGTGCTACAACAGATCCAGGCTGCTGTTCACTGGGCAGCCAGCTCTCTTTCTTTGCAGATTCCTGGTGTATGTCTTTGCCTGTAAGCAGTGTTATGAAATAGTGTGATTTTAATCAGCTTTGACTGTACCTTGCTCTAAAGGTTTACTCAGTGCAGTCCTTAGAGGCACATTACCATTCGGCCCCATTCCAGGGAAGAAGTCTGTTCTTCATCAGCTTTTGAAAGACAGGAGTGCTTTTGTCTCATCATTCCAGAGCTACCAGAAGCACCTAAGACACAGATGGCCAGCCATAGACCTGGCCTTGCCAAACTGCAACCACACTGTAAATAGGCCAGTGTAACTCAACTCTCTAATAATGACTTAGGAGAGGTATGTCAAAATGGCACAGCCTCTAAGACCACTCAATCCCTAGCTACATTTACCAATAGCAAGTCAGTGCAAACAAAAGCCCCAGACCATCAAACGTATTCTGTACAATACAGCACAAATATTGTCTAATGTTACCAATATGTATGGCCAATTGCTCCCAAATTTCATAGATTTCTTCACAATCTCTGAGAACCTTCAGATACATTCATTTAATCATTTATTTAACAGAGTTCTAGACACTGGTTATATGGTGGTAAACAATCACAGTTTAAGATTTGGTTATATTACAATAAATAAAAGTGATAATCACTATACTCATGAACATTTTAGTCTAGGTAAGAGATAGTCAATAAATTATTGAATTAGCAAATAAACAGAATGTGATTATAAGGTAAGAAAGATGCTACAAAAGAAAAATACACAAGGCACTGTAATAGGAAATAACAGTGCCTGGATGGGGAATGATTTTTAGATAGGGTGACCAGGGAAGGACTTTCTGAGGACTTAAGCTCAATTTTGAAAGATGAAAATGAACTAGTCATGTAAAAAATCACATTAAAAAGCACTTCAAGTGTTGCAGGATTATTGAGCACAATGGTTAAGAAAGAATTCTCGAGATGTTTTATGGTATAACTTAGCAAGTTTATTGAAGTAGCCCAGGGACAAGACCCATGGGCAGAAAGAGCTACACTTTTGCTGTATGAAGCTCATGGTTATATGCTTAGTGCTCAAGGGGGAGGGGGCATGCAGGGAGTATTAGATTATGTTTTTTATGAATTTCTACTCATAAAACTACTTTGACAAGATTTCTCTGGTGCTGATCATTCAGTTCAATATTAACTGTCAGTGACATGTACAGGCAGTCATGACACCCTTTAAGAAAAGAGCAACCAGCATGTATTTGATCCTTACCGAAACTATGCAGGCTATAGGTCAACATTTTTCTGCTTCTATCCCTCATCATTTCCCCCCTGACCAATTGTTGGTCCTTAAATCTTTAAGGTTGTTAAAGGGCGAAGGGCCCGGCCTCGTGAGCTTCTTCAAATTGACAGGGGTTGTAAAGATATACCTATCTATGGACCAAAATTGGTCACTATCTTTCCCTAGAAGTAACTGTTATGGAAGGCCATTGTTCTAGAGTGCAGAGTGGACATTGGGGCGAATTTGTTTTGAGTCATAAGGACTATCTGTCAGCTGGGTGAAGGAGTCAGGAACTGCTTGCATGTATCTCAACAATAGGAGAGAACAAAATGAAAGAGACAACATACTAGGATTAATACTGTAATAAAAATAAGAAGTATGATAAAGAGACCCTTTAGGGTAGACCATAGCCCACCTCCCAACCAGGAATTTAATCAATCATTAAGTGCTATGTAGGGTCTTTAAAAGCACCAATTTGGTTATTTATATCAGTAAGTAATCCTGTTATATTTTTGTCATAATCTGGAATGTAGATGCAACATTCCATTTTAATAATAGCACATGTTCCTCTTTGTGCTGCTGTAAGATATCTAATGCCAATCCATTTTGTAGAATTGCTTTACACATTTGAGTTAATGTAGTGTTTAATAATGTAATGCTATTTGAGTCATTTAAGGCCTTAATTGTGTATTTATCAAGGGCATCCATATGCCATATGACATTTTCTAAACCTACTGATAGAAAAAAAATCAATGTCAGATAGATGGTCATACCAACAGAACATGGATCTTGCCCATCATTGTTTCATATACGGAAGATCAGCTGGACTTATGGTAGTCTTAGTGCCACAGCCATGCATCCAGGCATAACCTATAGTACATTTCCAATCCAGCCTGGTGGAATCCAAGGCCACAAATTTGGCCCACATAACCATTGTGTTCCATTAGATGCTAGCCATCTGATGTCTGGTTGCCTTGTCCAGTCAGTAGTAAAGCAATCAGTTGCCTATAAAATAATGGTATGGTCACAGGCTTCTGCAGGGAGCTATCCCATTTGGCAAGTACCTTTAGGCCATAAATCAAGGATATGTTTTTTCTGTTTCCAACATAAAAAAAAAGCCCTTTGGCTTAGTTGTCCTACTGTAGGAGTAAGCCACACATATCCATTCCATATTTAATATGATCCTTCCTGAGTATATTGATAGGAAGGACTACATAGTCAGGGAATTTGTTGTCATGAGCCTATCTGTGGGTTGGCATATTCAGTTAAATTCTGATAGTTTGAGGATTAAAAAAAAAGGCCTCTTACGGCCTGGAAAGTCTCATGTAACATTTACCATAGGCCAGCAAGAAACATTCTTTTTAGTAATAGAAATATCCCTATGTGTGCTGGAATTGGGGTGACTTCATGTTGGGTTTGGTTAAAGGTGGCCACTGTATGCTTGGCTAAAGCCTCTATTTGTAATTTTGCATCAATAGAGGTGGCTCCCAGGACAAATATGGCTAAGGAATAAAACCATTAAGAAATTTTCTTTGCTTGATGTCTAACCTTAACAATATCCTAATCACAAGAAATTACCGGCAAGTGGGAGATGATGTGTCCTGGTAGATAAGGGCATCCCCAAGTGCATTTTCTCAATCCAATTATAAGGAAGGTGGGGCCATCCATTATCTCCACAAGTTCATAGTTAACCCCATGGAGTGGGGTATACTCTGACTTTTAAGGAACAATTTTGTTATCCCAGCCACATAGAATTGATCAAGGTGACAGCTGGGTTACACAATTGTTGGAGCATCCAACCCATTTTCCAGCTGTTTAAATAATCATATGTCCATGGGGTCCCCCACCGAGTAACAAGCAGGAATATCGTCTATATATGAGGTATTATGGCAATCTCTCTGAAGTTTACCTCCAGTTGTCTAGCTTAGGCAAACAACAAATATTTAAAGACAATCAAATCTAGAATCTAACATTCATAAGGATGCATTATTGAAACATAATTTTTCTCTCTCAATTCACCCTTATTTCTAGAGATAGCCAAATCAAGACTAATTCATTTGTAAAACAAGTCCAATTTTAACAAATTTGGCCTAATTATTTATATAAGCTCAGCAAGAATAGTGATTGATCACTAAAATCACTTAAAATCTGCTTTGCTAGAATTTATTTTATAAAGAATCTCCGGATTGAACTTTTAATAGCCTCTCGAGGCCAGAGCCAAGCCAAATATTTGTTGTAAGACTTGCCTGCAATACCTGTGGATTTGGGGATATTTCTCTTCGTGAGGTCCCCACAGTATCCTAAGGTTTCCTGCACCTGCCATGAAATGACATTCTTTATTCACCTGGTAAGGCTGATGGGAAATCTGTAAGCAAGGTATCAGCCTCACATTCTCAAGGGGCTTTATTGGCTCCATAAAGTCAACCTTACTTCCTTAAAGCTGTCTGGTCATACCTGAGTCTATGCATGTCTCTCTCAATTATGACATTCCAGTCAAAGCCTTGGTTATATAACCAATGTTTCCAATGGTGTCCTGTTACAAGGAGAACAGATTCTCATTGAACTTATGAAAATAATTATAATTGCTATGAAAGAAAGAATACTCGTTGACAGTTTCTGAATTCTGAAGGGTTCAGGTAGGGAGAAAAGTTAGAAGTTTCAATTTTTTCGCAAAGGAATATTTTATCATATTTCTGTAAGTCATGGGTATCTTAAGAGAAAGTTTCCTTAAATCTAGAAGGGCAAACACTAAAGAACCAGCAATGTTTCCAACAAGAGTCATAAAAAAACTAAAATCATCTTCTTCAATTCATTCAGTCCTATGTTATTAATTTTTATTCTGTTTCAATGAAGCTTTCATTAGTTCTGGAAATCCTTACCCAGTTCAGAATTATGATTTTACAGATATCAAAAACCTGTATTTGTCAAAAGTCCATTTTATGAATCTCCTTGAAATGAAACACATTTTGCAAGAGAATCAGAACAATCACTATTAATGACAAAAAAAAAAAAAAGACCCAGAAATGGACATGGTTTAAGATCTGATATGAGAATTTATCGTAATGAAATTGACAAAGAAATCTGGTTATTTCTGTGACACACATTTCAATAATTCGAGTAATGACCTTATACCAGGACATATTAAAACTTCAGGAATTTCATATATTTTCTAGAAGAGTTAGAGCATTTACCCTTACAATACAACCCAAGGCTTATCATTATTGGTTTGACAGTGCTTTCTAAGTAACTTAGCATGTCAAATAAAACAAACCTAATTAGTCAAAAAGATTTCATTTGCCATTTCAATCTTGGGAGGTTTGTTAAAAACCTTAGAAAGTTTTAAAGCACATACCTAAATAGGATTAGAGATCATTATAAAGTTTATATTTAACCAAGGTGGCAATAAGGGATTATACAGGAAGCTATTGGGTTGTTAGCAAAACTTAGCTCCTTTAACACTAAGAAGTTTTAACATTCTTAAGTAATCAAAGACCTGATAAAGACAAACCATAGGAACTTTTGCTTTTCTGGGCAGATAAAGAAAAAAACTTTATGTTTTCTTTTTTTTTTTTTTAAGATTTTATTTATTTATTTGACAGAGAGAGACACAGCGAGAGAGGGAACACAAGCAGGGGGAGTGGGAGAGGGAGAAGCAGGCTTCCCACAGAGCAGGGAGCCTGCCCCGATGCGGGGCTATATCCCAGGACCCCGGGATCATGACCTGAGCCGAAGGCAGATGCTTAACGACTGAGCCACCCAGGCACCCCTGTTTATGTTTTCTTATCAAGAGCAGACCAACAATCCAAGAAAACTCTCTTTTTAACAAAGAGAAAAGCAGAATTTCAGTCTTATATCAGTGTACTTTTAAAGTCCATTCTTTCAACCTCAGTCCTGACCACACATAAAATTCTTTTCCAAAGCTTTCCCTTCACAAGCCTTCTTTTTCATTCAGATTTTGTCCTAAGCCTTTTCTCTCCAAACAGCCTCATTTTAGAACAAAATTACCTTCTTTTTCTC
Source organism: Mirounga leonina (assembly GCF_011800145.1). Lineage (NCBI taxonomy): Eukaryota > Metazoa > Chordata > Mammalia > Carnivora > Phocidae > Mirounga > Mirounga leonina. The sequence goes on along the minus strand of NW_023270415.1, from coordinate 21,693,073 downwards.
TCAACAAAATATATTTCCATTCCTTATATCTTTCTCATATATTTCATATTTTCCTACATACAGATTTGCTTTCCTTATTTTCATCAGTCTTAATTACATTGAGCAAAATTTTAACTCTTAGAAACCTTAGCTTCAGTGAAAATTAGGTGTAACCAATTGTGAACTGTTACACCAGAGCTCTTTAGATCTGAAATTCATGAATACATTTCATAATTTCAATAAAACATGTTTTTCCATAGTACAATCTTTCAATAAAACATATTTACCAACAGACCCAAGTATCCTTAGCTTCTCCACGATAAGAAGCCAAGGCAGATTAAACCTATGTTCAGTAACCAATGCTTTAGTATTTTATCTTATTTAGAAAAGACTTAGATATCCAATGAATTCAATCCAATTTTTCATTTAACTTAGCAAAACTTCAAAGGTTCAGGTTACTAAAAATTTTGAAAGCTATTTAAAAATTTTACTGATAAACCTTTTTATTCAACTTATTTGTTAACAATAACTCATGAAAACTCTTATGAGACAGACAACATTAACCATCATTTAAATCACCTTTTTGCTGACAAATTGCAACAGAGATAATGGGAACTTATTTGATTGATCTTTAGTAAACTTTGGAAGAATGAAAGTTTTATAGTAAATGCTGATAAGTGTAAAGACATGTATTAAACTAACAAACTGAAATTAGTTCAAATACTGAATATGTTGCACCTGAGTCCACTAAAAGTCAATCAATTTGTTCCACACTGTCAATTTTTACCAGGGGCACCTGTGGGGAAATGAAGTGGGAAGTTTAAGTTCAAGGGAACCCTTGGACACTTTCATGTTGATTCAGGAGGTGCTCCAGTTTGAACCTCATAAGGAGGTGGCCCAACAGCTTGGGGTGCCCTTTGCTCTGTGATAGTGATGGTAGTAGGAATAGGAGTCAGTGGTGCCAGAGGCACGGAGGATTCTACAGGAGCCAGGCATGAAAGCTGGACCTATGGTAATGAAGAAATAGGAGGAGGGGGAGGAGGAGGCAGAAGAGGTGAGGTGCTGCCAGCAAGGCTGGAGGCAGGTAAAAGCCCAGAGGGCAATGAAAGAAGACTCCCCATCCTAAAGCTTGTCAGCTCAGACAGGTGAACAGATATGTTTTCTTCCCACGAACAAAAAGTGAAAATAGGCAGTCCATGTCAGGCCAGAAAAGACAGGGAACCTCCCCAAAACAAAAGGAATTTTTGGCAGATGCTTTGGAATATTCCTTCAAGTCCCCATTCCAAGGAAGACTAACCAGACAATTGGTGCCAATTATCATAGCCATTAACCCAGGAAATGAATGAGGGGAAAACCCCACATATGACAAGAGTCAAGCAATATTCATCCAGTCCTTTCAAGATATATTCCAGATCTGACACACAAAAGAAGGAAACAAAGAGGAAACACATGACTGAGGAAGAACAGAGGGAGGCAGGTACAGGATCTTTGCAGCAACCTGTTTAAAAGAGAGTTGGACACCTTGGCGGGGCGGGGGGTGGGGGGGTTTCTATATTTTATAGCCCAACAGCTTAGGATGCTTTTTCTTTAAATCCAAATTGACTTTAATATGCTAGGAGACAGCCCAAGAAGGAATCCTTTGAGATCAAGAAAGCTGATCCCATAGTTAATTCTTATAAAACAAGGAGAGTACATTAACTAACTAGGAGTCCATTACCAAAATTCCCCTCCACTTCTAAATGGCATCTCATTAGGAATATTGCTGAAGTTTCCTGAGATTCAGAGTGGCAGGAGGCATCCCTCTTTCCTGACCACTCTGATACCTCTGTACTACCTCCCTTCGGTTCCCCATTGCCTTCTAGACTATAATAGGTGCGTGTGGATGGACTGAAATGCCCCAGAGATTGGGGCTGCCTCTTTCTATTTTGGGGTAATTGATATATTTAGTGACCAATAATAATATCCTTTGTAAGCCTCTAGATCTAGTATTAATGGGGTAGAGGTCCTGGCCTTTGTTAAGAAGAGGCAGCTATTTTATATCATATTAAGTATCACATTCTAAGTTAGATGCCCTTTCAATCTGAAAGCAGGACTGAGAACACCAAAGAGCCCAGGCATAAAGACAAATGAGAGACATGGGAAAAAAATGAAAGTATGGAACTCCTATGTAATCCAGGCAACTTTCTTGTGAGCTTTATCCATGATCCAGTCTCAAGGGAGTGGTCTCCAGTTGGATGAGTACCCCAATTGGGTAACAGCTCCAGCTGGTCCCTTTTGGGAAGCATGCAGTCAGACATATCTTAGATTTCATGCTCAGCAAGAGATCACACTGGGTTTTTCAGGAGGAAGGCTTACATGGGAGTTTTAAGATCAGTGACTGCCCTAATGACATGTATGTTCATCCAGTACCTGAGAAGAATACAAATATTAAAAGAACAAGTAAAAAGAGGGAGAGCCTGATTTCTGAGCCCAACACCATTACAGCCAAGGTACTGGCATCCAGCTGGATGGCAGGTGTTTGTCCCTCTCCATAGTGTAGCCACAAGAAAGAAATTATTTCCTGAGCACCCGGGCAAGACGTATTTTGAAGGGTTGTACTGTTCAGAACATCTCCCCCCAAAAAGAGAAAGAACAGGTAAGAAACAAAGACCGGCAGTAAAGAAGACTTAGCAAGTTGCACTGACGCTCTTGGATTCACTCCATTGTCCCTCTCTGGGCCACTAAAAATGTTTTGGGATGGTCGAGCACAATGGTCAAGAAAGAAATCTTGAGACATTTTATGGTGCAATTTAGTAAGTTTATTTAAGTAGCACGGGAACAGGACCCATGGGCAGAAAGAGCTGCACTTTTGCTGTATGAAGCTGGTTATATGCTTAGTGCTCAAGGGGGAGGGAATGTGCAGGGAGTAATAAATAATAAATGTTTTCTTTGAATTTCTACTCATAAAACAATTTTTGCAAGATTTCTCTGGTGCTTATCATTCAGCCTGATATTAACTATCAGTGAGGTATACAGGCAGTCATGAGACCCTTTAAGAATATAGCAACCAGCATGCATTTGATCCTATTGAAACTATGCAGGCTACAGGTCAGCCTTCTGGGCTAAAGATGAACATTTTTCTGCTTCTATCCCTCATCACAAGCAGATGACCTGAACAAAAGTGCTAAAGCAAAAAAGAGTATGACACCTAAAGACCTGAGAGGAGACCATTGTGGATAGAGTATAATAAGGAAAAGGAACACTGAAATTAGAAAGGTAAGTATCGTAGGGTAGAACATGTAAGACCTGTAGTCCATGACACAAAGTTTTGATTTTATTTATAAATACAATGGGAAACCAGTCAAGTGTTTTAAGCTGAGAATGAACATAAACCTATTTACATTTCTAAAAGTCATTTGCTCTCATTAGTATGGGGAAATCAATTGGAAAGAGGTAAGACAAAAAAAACACCTGTTGGATTGTTGTTGTTTATGCAAGAAATGATGTTGTCGTTTATGCAAGAAATGACAGTGGTCTAAGAAAATGGCAGCATAGATGGAGAAAAGTAAACAGATTCAAGATATATTTTGGCGATTACACATACTAGATTCAGCTACCATATAAAAAGTCTTATAAAAACTAACATTTTTAGGGCGCCTGGGTGGCTGGCTCAGTTGGTTAGGCGATTGACTTCAGCTCCGGTCATGGTCTCAGGGTCCTGGGGTCAAGCCCTGCTTCGGGCTCCCTGCTCGGCAGGGGGCCTGCTTCTCCCTCTCCCTCTCCCTTTGCCGCTCCCACTGCTTGTGCTCTCCTGCTCTCTCATTCTGTCAAATAAATAAATAAATCTTAAAACAAAACTACCATTTTTAGAGAAAAGAGTATGTCTTATAATTCTTTGTCCCTGTTTGGGACAATCCATGGATAACATATCTACCACCTGCCTTTACTATACCTTATATTTTCAGGTTTTTTCCCAGTTTTTATTTAATCACAAAAGCAATATACCAGGTGTATGCTAAGGACGTTACATATGCAATATCATTTAATTTCATTTAACAATCATCCCATTTTTGTGCAGCAAAGGCAGTCCTAAGAGGGAAATATATTGCAATACAGGCCTACCTCAAGAAGCAAGAAGAGTCTCAAATACACAACCTAACCCCACACCTAAAGGAGCTAGAAAAGGAACAGCAAATAAAGCTTTTAGTTATAAAGAACTTATCAAACTCAACACCCAAAAAACAAAGAATCCAGTTAAGAAATGGGCAGAAGACTTGAAAAGACACTTTTCCAAAGAAGACATCCAGATGGCCAACAGACACATGAAAAGATGCTCAACATCACTCATCATCAGGGAAATAAAAATCAAAACCATGATGAGATACCTCCTTACACCTGTCAGAATGACTAAAATTAACAACACAGGAAACAACAGGTGTTGGTAAAGATGCAAAGAAAGGGGAACCCTCTTGCACTGTTGGTGGGAATGCAAACTGGAGCAGCCACTCTGGAAAAAAGTATGGAGATTCCTCAAAAAGGTAAAAATAGAACTACATTACAATCCAGCAATTGCACTACTAGATATTTACCCAAAGGGTACAAAAATACAGATTTGAAGGGGTACATGCACCCCAATATTTATAGCAGCATTATCAACAATAGCCAAATTATGGAAAGAGCCCAAATGTCCATCAACTGATGAATGGATAAAGAAGATGTGGTGTATATATACAATGGAATACTACTCAGCCATCAAAAAAAATGAAATCTTGCCATTTGCAGTGATGTGGATGGAGCAGTGATGTGGATGGAGCTAGATAGAAATATCATATTATTTCACTCCTATGTGTAATTATAAAAACAAAACAAATGAACAAATGGGAAGGAAAAAAAAAGAGAGAGAGGGAAGCAAACCATAAGAAACAAACTGAGGGTTGATGGAGGGAAGGAGGGAGGTGGGGAATGGGCTGGATGGGTGATAGGTATTTATTTTTTAAGATCACATCTTTTTTTAAAAAAAGATTTTATTTATTTATTTGACAGAGACATAGAGAGCACAGATAGGCAGAGCAGTAGGCAGAGGCAGAGGGAGAAGCAGGGTCCCCACTGAGCAAGGAGTCTGACACGGGGCTCGATCCCAGGACCCTGGGATCATTGCCTGAGCCGAAGGCAGCCGCTAAACTGACTGAGTCACCCAGGCGCCCCTGGGTGATAGGTATTAAGGAAGGCACTTGTTATGATGAGCACTGGGTGTTGTATGTAAGTGATGAACCACTGAATTCTACTACTGAACCACTGAATTCTACTATGTTAATTAACTAGAATTTAAATAAAATTTGAAAAAATAAAGATTGTGGTTCAAGAAAAATGTTTTTGGAGTTATTGCCACTTGCTATATCTTTAATTTCTATTTGCCCATGTACAATAAGAAGTTTTAGGCATAGCATCCCTCAGTATTAATGGTATTAATCAAATAATGTATATATGAATTCCTTATCACAGCATACAAAAGCTGATCTTTACATAGTAATTACTCTGTGCCAGGAAGTATCCTAAGCAATTTATATATATTAACTCATATTAATCCTGTGAATAAGTACTATCACTTCCCCATTTTATAAATGGTAAACTGAAGCAAAGAAGTCAAGGAGTTTCCCAAGATCATACAGCTGGCAAATAGTGAAGTCGTAATTTAAAACCAGGCAACCTGGATCAAAAATCAGAGCTCCCATGTTTATGTTTAGTACTGTAGTATGTGTAGTCCTTAATTTCCAAGACCCTGGAGTTAGAAATAATATACTGCTGAGAGAATCAAAGAAGACCTAAACAAATGAAGAGATATGCCTTGTTCATAGGTCCAAAGACTCAATATTGTTAAGATGTAAACTCTCCTCAAATTGATCTATATATTCAACACAATCCCAATAAAAATCTCAGCAAGACTTTCTTGTTGAAATTGACAAACTAATTCTAAATTGCATATAAAAATGTTAAAGACCTAAAAAAAAAAAAAAAAAATCCTAGACCTAGAATAGCCAAACAGTTCTGGGGAAAAAAGTGATAATAAAGTTGAAGAACTTATACTACCTATTTCAAGAATTATTATGAATCTGTAGTAATCAAAACAACATTGTACTGCCATAAATATAAAACAAATAGTAGAAGGAAAAGAATACAGTCCCAGAAATAAACCCACACATAGACAACTGATTTTTGACAAAGATGCAAAGACAATGTAGTGGAGAAAAGCAGCTATTTCAACAAAGTGTGATGGAATAACTGCATATCCATATAGAAAAAACGAATGTGGATCCATATCTAACAATAAAAAAATTAACTCAAAATGGATCATAGATCTAATTGGGAAACCTAAAACTATAAAACTTCTAGAAGAAACACAGAAGGAAATCTCTGGACCTTGGATTAGACCAGAGGTCAGCAAACTCTTTCCTTAAAGGGCCAGATAGTAAATATTTTAAGCTTTGGACCAAGAGGGAAAAAATGAGAATATTGTATAGCTCCTTATATAGCAAGAAAAAAAACATATTTCCACAAATTTTTTGAAGAAATTCATTTTTTAATTTTTTATTATGTTATGAAGAAATTCAAAATATAATCATGATAACTGAGTACAATTTTTTTGTAGTACTGGTCCACAATATGGATATGAATATGAATAACAGAATTTGGGGTGGGGAGATAATACTTCACTTAATTGGATGTCAAAGTTAGTGTTGTCTAAGATCAAAACCGATTGCAGAGTGACATCAACAAAACTGGCAGTGTAAGTACCTCCAAAAGTTTGGCCCTCCATAAAAGCAACCAAAAAATGGCCCAAAATCCTGTCAAAATTAACTTTTTCAGAACTCTGAAAATTAACAAAAGGCTTGTAGCAATCCAGGAAGCATCTAATCAAGAAAAACAGCTAAATCTCAGTAAGAAATTGAACTTTGTTTTAACTTGCACTAGTCCCATACCCCAGCCCAGTTAGTTTTGAAAAAAATCACAGCTCACATTCCCAGTTACAGAGGGAGTAGAACAAAATTCCTTCTCAAAGAAGTAATATTTGACCTGTCTGGTGGTTCCCTGGAAGACTCCACTCAAAATGCTTGCATTTATTTGATCTCACTTGAATTTGTCCACAAAGAAATATCACCTTATGCCTGGTAGAATAGCTAAAATAAAAAAGAAATAACAAGTTTCGGCAAGAATGTGGAGAAAAAGGAACCCTTGTACACTGTTGGTGGGAATGTAAATTGGTACAGCCACTGTGGAAAACAGTATGGAGTTTCCTCAAAAAAATAAAATAGAAATAATTAATGCAATAATTCCACTATTGGATATTTACCCAAAGAAAATGAAAATACTAATCCAAAAAGGTATATACATCCCTATGTTTATTGCAACATTATTTACAATTACCAAGATAGAGAAGCAACCTAAGTGTTCATCAATAAATGAATGGATAAGGAGAATGTGGTGTGTGTGTTTGTGTACATGCATATGTGTGTGCATACATGGAATACTACACAGCCTTAAAAAAATACTAAGATTGTGCCATTTGAGACAACATGAATGGACCTAGAGGCATTATGCAAAGGAAATAAGTCAGACTGAGAAAGACAAATACCATATAATTTCACTCATATGTGGAATCTAAAAAACAAAGCAAATAAATAAACAGAAAGCTGAATCAGACCTATAAATAAAGAAAACAAACTGATGGTTGCCAGAGGGAAGGCGAGGATAAGCAAAATGGAAGGGGTGTGAGAGATACAGGCTTCCAGTTATAGAATGAATAAGTCATGGTAATAAAAGGTACATCATAAGGAATATAGTCATTGATATTGTAACAGCAATGAATGGTAACAGATGGTAGCTATATTTGTGGTGAGCACACCATAACATGTAGAGATGTGGAATCATTATACTGCACACCTAAAACTAATGTAGCATTATGTGTCAAGTACATTCAAATTAAAAAAAATTAAAAGTATATATCAAAAAAATTACAAGGGAATTGAAATGTGTTAGAAAATATCTATTTTACACAAAAGACAGCATTAATGAAGGAACTGAGGGGGAAAAAGAAATATAAAAAACAAGTAGCAAAATGGAAAGTATAAATTTTAACCTTAACAATAATTATATTATATGTAAATGGATGAAGCTCTCCATTTAAAAGTCAGAAATTGGCAGACTTGATTTAAAAACATGATCTAGGTGCACCTGGGTGGTTTAGTCAGTTAAGTGTCTGACTCTTGATTTCAGCTCAGGTAATGATCTCAGGGTTATGAGATTGAGCCCCAAGTTGGGTTTCACACTGGGCATGGAGCCTGCTTAATATTCTCTCTTTCCCTCTCCTTCTGCCTCTCCGCCCTCCCTCTCCCTCTCTAAAAGGAATTAAATAAAAAACAAACAAACAAATACATACATAAATAAATAAATAAATAAATCATGATCTAACTATATACTGACTACATGACACTTTAATTTCAAAGACAAAAATATGCTGAAAGTAAAACGATGGAAGAATATGCACAATGCAAATTGTCGGCAAAAGAGAACTAGAGAGTCTACACTAATATTAGACAAATTAGACTTTAGGACAAGTATTGTTACTAGAGTCAAAGAAAGACATAATGATAAAAGCATGAATCCATCAAGAAGATAGAGCAATTATAAATATATATGCACCCAATAACCATCCCAAATTATATGAAATAAAACTGTCAGAATTGAAAGAAGAAATAGACAATTCAACAATGGCTGGAGACCTCAATATCCCACTTTCAAACATGGATAGAACAAATATACAAAAAATCAGCAAAGAAATCACAGGTTGAACAATATAAACCAACTAGACCTAACAAGCATCTACAGAACAGCAGAATACACATTCTCCAACTCACATGGAACATTCTCCATTATAGATAACATGTTAGGCCATATAACAAGTCTCAATAAATAAATTTTAAAATATTGAAATCAAACAAAGCATACTCTCCAATAATAGTTTGAAAGGAAAAATCCAGAGAAGAAAATTTGAGAAAGTTACAATATGTGGAAACTAAACAGTCCATTTTTAACCAATGGATCAAGGAAGAAATCAAGGGAATTTTAAATATAGTTTGAAATGAAAAGAAAATGAATATACAGCATGCCAAAATCTATAGAATGCAGCAATAGCAGTGTTCAGGAGTAACTTTATAGCTGTACATGCCTAGTTTTTTAATTTCAAGTCAATAATCTAATAATAAAAATTATAACTAAAATAATGAAATAGAGAATAGAAAAATAATAGAGAAAATCAATGAAACCAAAAGTTGGTTCTATGAAAAGATCAATAATTTTGACAGATCTTTAACAAAGGAAAAAAAGAGAGAAGACTCAAATTACTAAAATTATGAATAAAAGGGGAAACATTCCTACTAAACACATACATATATAAAGGAGTATTGGGGAATATAATGAGTGTCAACAAATTAGATAAATAAAATGGAAAAATTCCTAGAAAGACACAAACTACCAAAACTAACTCAGGAAGAAATTAAGTTGCCAGATCCACCTCCATGACCTCTTTGTGATCCAGCAGACTGCATTTCTTGTTTAGAAAGGGCTTTTTTCACTTCACAATAATAGTGTGGTATTTCTGAACAACAATTTTATCAACTGTATCATGATCATCAAAAGTTACAAAAGCAAATCCTCTCTTTTTTCCACTCTGCCTGTCTTCCATAACTTCTATGGTTTCAATCTTGCCATACTTTTCAAAGTATTCTGGCAACTTCATGGGTTGTGGAGGAAACTTTGGAGGTGGTGGTAACTTTGGCCGTGGTGGAAACTTCGGTGGAAGAGGAGGCTATGGTGGCGGAGGTGGTGGTAGCAGAGGTAGTTATGGAGGAGGTGATGGTGGATATAATGGATTTGGAAGTGATGGTGGCAACTATAGTGGTGGTCCCGGTTATAGCAGTAGAGAAGGCTATAGCAGTAGAGAAGTCCCGGTTATAGCAGTAGAGAAGAAGGTTTCCAGGATATGGAAACCAAGAAGGCAGATATGGAGGTGGTGGTGGAGGATATGATGGTCACAATGAAGGAGGAAATTTTGGAGGTGGTAACTATGGTGGTGGTGGGAACTATAATGATTTTGGAAATTATAGTGGACAACAGCAATCAAATTATGGACCCATGAAGGGGGGCAGTTTTGGTGGAAGAAGCTCAGGCAGTCCCTATGCTGGTGGTTATGGATCTGGTGGTGGAAGTGGTGGATATAGCAGCAGAAGGTTCTAAAAAAAATTCAGAAGAAAAGAGCTACAGTTCTTAGCAGGAGAGAGAACAAGGAGTTGTCAGGAAAGCTGCAGGTTACTTTGAACAATTGTCCCAAATGCATTAGAGGAACTGTAAAAATCTGCCACAGAAGGAACAATGATCCATAGTCAGAAAAGTTACTGCAGCTTAAACAGGAAACCCTTCTTGTTCAGGACTGTCATAGCCACAGTCTGCAAAAAGTGCAGCTATTGATTAATGCAATGTAGTGTCAATTAGATGTACATTCCTAAGGTCTTTTATCTGTTGTAGCTTTGTCTTTTTCTTTTTCTTTTCATTACATCAGGTATATTGCCCTGTAAATTGTGGTAGTGGTGCCAGGAATAAAAAATTAAGGAATTTTTAACTTTTCAATATTTGTGTAGTTCAGTTTTTCTACATTTTAGTACAGAAACTTTAACAAAATGCAGTTTTGAAGGTGTTTCCTTGTGAGTTAACAAGTAAAGAAGATCATTGTTAATTACTATTTTGTATGAATTTTGCTAAAGTTAACTGTAAAGAAACACCTGCTGACTTGCAGTTTAAGGGGAATCTATTCTCCGCATTTCCAAACCATGAAATGAATAGGCTCTGACATGTGGAGAGAATAGATATTTGTATGTTTGCAATGTGTGTTTTAGATAAATAGAATTGGGTATTTAAATTAGCATATTTGTGAATTTAATAGCATTAAGGTTTACCTTCAAATGAAAAAACCTCAAAATTCCAAAAAAAAGAAGAAATTAAAAACCTGAATACACATATAACAAGCAAAGAGATTTAGTTAGTAATCACAAAACTTCCCACAAAATCTTTCACTAATATCTATGAATTATCAGAAAGAGAAATTAAGAAATCAAAAAGAATAAAATACCCAGGAATTAATTTAACCAATGATATAAAAGACTTATACACTAAAAACTATAAGACAGTAGTGAAAAAATTGAAGAAAACATGAGTAAATGGGAAGATATGCTATGCTCATGGAATAGAAAAATTAATATTGTTAAAATGTCCATACTACCCAAAGCAGGCCAGTTTCAAGGCAATCTCTATCAAAATTCCAATGGCATTTTTCACAGAATTAGAACTAATAATTATAAAGTTTGTATGGATCCACAAATAACCAAAGCAATCTTGAGAAAGAAGAACAAAGCAGAAGTTATTGCACTTCTTGATTTTTAAACTATACTACAAAGCCATAGTAACCAAAACAGTGTGGTATTGGCATAAAAACAGATACACAAATCAATGGAACAGAATAGAGAGCTCAGAATCAAGCCAACACTTTTATGGACAATTAACTTACCACCAAGGAGCCAAGAACATACAACAGAGAATGGACAGTCTCTCCAATAAATGGTGTTGGGAAAACTGGACAGCAACATGCAAAAGAATGAAACTAAACTATCTTACATCATACATTAAAATTAACTCAAAATGGATTATTAAAGACTTGAATATAAGACCTGAAACCATAAAATTCCTAGAAAAAAACATAGGCAGTAAGCTCCTTGACATTGTTCTTAGTGATATTTTTGTGAATCTGATTCCAAAGGCCAGGGAAACAGAAGCAAAAATAAACAAATGGAATTACATCAAACCAAAAAACTTCTGTACACAAAAGAGATCATTATCAAAACCAAAAGACTATCTACTGAATGGGAGGTTATTTTTCCAAATCATATATCTGACAAGGGCTTAATATCAAAAATATATAAAGAACTCATACAACTCAACAACAACAACAACAACAAAAACTAATTGAAAAATGGGCAGAGGAGCTAAACAGACATTTTTCCAGAGAAGACATACAGATAGTTAACAGACACACGACAAGATCTTCAACACTAATTATTAGGGAAATGCAAATCAAAACCACAATGAGCTATCACCTCACACCAGTTAGAATGGCTATTATCAAAAGGAAAAGAAATAATAAAGGTTGGAGAGGATGAGGAGAAAAGGGAACCATTGTAATGGTTGATGGGAATGTAAATTGGTATAGACACTATGAAAAACAGTATGTAGATGCCTCAAAAAAACTAAGGTTAGAACTACCATATGATCTAGACCTTCCACGTCTGGGGATTTATCCAAAGAATAAAAAATGCTGATTCAAAAAGATATATGCACCCCTATATTCAAATTGTAGCATTATTTGCAATAGCCAAGAAATGGAAACAACCTAAATGCCCATCAATAAATGAATGGAGAAAGAAAATGTGGAGTATAGGAGTGCCTGGTGGCTCAGTTGGTTAAGTGTCTGCCTTCAGCTCAGGTCATGATCCCAGGGAGGGTCCTGGGATCAAACCCCACATTGGGCTCCCTGATCAGCGGGGAGTCTGCTTCTCCTCCCTCTGTTCCTTGCCCTGCTTCTGCTCTCTCCTTCTCTCGCTCGCTCTCTCAAATGAATAAATAAAATCTTTAAAGAAAAAAAAAAAGAAAATGTGGAATATAGAATGGAATACTTCTCAGCCATAAAAAAAGGAACAAAATCATTTGTGGCAACATGGATGAACCTTAAAGTTATTGTGCTAAGTGAAATAAGTCAGACGGAGAAAGACAACATGATTTCACTCATAAAAAAGAGTGGGAAAAAAAAGCCACACCAAAAAAAACAAATAAAACAAAAATAAACTCATAGATACAGAGACTAGAATGTGGGTTACCAAAGTGGAAGGGGTGTGGAGAGTGGGTGAAATGAATAAAGGGGGTCAACTGTATAGTGATGGATGATAACTAGATTTTTAGTGGTGATAACTTTGTAGTGTATACAGATGTCAAACTATAATGTACACCTGAAACATAATGTTATATAACAATTTTACCTTTATAAATAAAAAAGAAAAAATCTATTAGAACTAATAAGTAAGGTTAGCAAAGTTTCAGGATGTAAGATCAATACACAAAAATCAGTTATACCCTGTCAATGAACAGTCTGAAAATGAAGAAAACAAATTCATTTACAAAAACATCAAATAAAAACCAAATATTTAGGTATAATTTAACATAAGAAGTATAAGAATTTACACTGAAAATTACAAAATATCACTGAAAGAAATGAAAGATATAAATAAGTGGTAGATAAACATCCTGTGTTCAATGACTGGAGCATTTAATATTGTTAAAATACCAGTAGTCCCCAAATTGATCCAGAGATTCAACACAATCCCTTTCAAAATTCAAACTGCCTTTTCTTTTACAGAACTATACAGTTGATCCTAAAAGTCATATGGAATTACAAAGGACCCAGAATAGGCAAAACACTCCTGACAAATAAGAGCAAAGTTGGGAGATTCACACTTTCTGATTTCAAATTCTACTACAAAGCAATAGTAATCAAGACAGTGTGATACTGGCATAGATATATATATATATCAAAGGAATAAAGTTGAGATTCTGGAAGTAAACACATACATGTATCGTCAATTGGCTTTAGAGAGAGCTACCAAGGTCATTCAATGGAGAAAGAATACTCTTTTCAGCATATGGTGCTGGGACAACTGAATATCAACATGCAAGGGAATGAAGATGCTGAACATCATTGCTCATTAAGGAAATGCAAATCAAAACCACCATGAGCTAGCACTTCACACCCACTAAAATGGCTATAATTAAAAAAAGAAAGAAAGAAAACATTTGTTGGTGAGGATGTGGAAAAACTGGAGCCCTCAAACATTGCTGATGGGATTGTAAAATGGTACACCTGCTATTGAATCAGTTTGACATTTCTAAAAAAGTTAAACATAGAATTATCACATGACCCAGTGTATTAGTTTCCTAGGTCTTCCATAACAATTACCATAAACTGGATGACTTACAGAAATTTATTGTTTTACATTTATGAAGTTTAGAAATTCAAAATCAAAGTGTGATTTCAGACCATGCTCCCTCTGAAAATGCTAGGAAAGAATCCTTCCTTGTCTCTTCTAGCTTCTGGTGGTTGTCAGCAATTCCTGCCTTCCTTGGCTTAGAGTTGTATCACTTCAATTTGTGTTTCTGTCTTCACGTAGCTGCCTCCTCTCTGTGTATGTCTGTCTCTCTGTCCAAATCTCCCTCTTCTTATAAGGAGATCCATCACTTGATTAGAGTTCACCTTAATCTAGTATGACCTCATCTTCATTTGATTATATCTGCAAAGACCCTATTTTGAAATAAGGTCATGTCACAGGTACCAAAGGTTAGGACTACAACATATCTTTTGGGAAAATAAAATTTAACCCACAACACCCAGAAATTCCACTATGAAGTAATACCAAAAAAATATTGAAAATAGGTACTCAAACAAAATCTTGTGCATGAATGCTCCTAGGAGTACTATTCATAATAGCAAAAAACATGTAACCAACCCAAATATCCATCAACTAATGACTGGACAAATGTGGTATACACATACAATGGAATGTTACTCAACCAGGAAAAGGAACGTAAGTAATGAAACTGGATACCACTGGATAAATCTTGAAAACATTATGCTAAGTGAAAGAAGCCAGATACAAATGGCCATTTATATGATTTCATTTATTTGAAATGTTCAACATAAGCAAATCCATAGAGACAAAAAGTAAGTAGTGGTTGCAAGGGATGGGGAGAAGGGGGAAATTAGTGACTACTAATGGGTATCAGGGTTTTTTTGGTATGGAAGTAAATGTGGTAGAATTAGATAGTAATTGTACAACTTTGTGAAAATACTAAAAACTACAAAATTGTATACTTTAAAATGATGAATTTTATGATGTGTGCTTTATAACTCAATATAAAAAATAAATTTTAAAAAATAATTGTAATGTGCACCTGTTAATGTTGATCTCTAATGAGATTTTATAGATTTTTTTATCTTTGAAAATGTCTTTCACAAAGATAGGTACTACCAAATACTGATGTTGATCATCATTCTAATTATATGGTTTTAATTGAGTATATTTATCTTTATACATTTGCATAATAGGCCAAAAAATGCTGCTGGGAAAAATACCTGCTACAAATTTGTGTAGGAATGAAGATCTCATTTCTTGTTTTAACTTTCAACAGTACAGAAAGTATATAAAGTAGCTTGACATTACTTGTGATTCAAACAACAAAAACCAAGATGACTTTGCCTTAGTACAAGTTACTCATGTGAGCACTGTTTTCCTTGTAATTTTAGGTTGAACTCACTAATAAAATTTATAAGTTGCAGCAAAAGCCAATTTGCAAACCTATTCAGTGCTTGATAATACTAATCCAAAGAGATTCTTCTCTTTCAGAAAAATTTCAATCTTGGCCTTGAGCTCAAAAAAACCACAATAAAACATTACCACTGCTAAATCATTGAACTGTTATGCAGAAGAGCAAGCTAGGATATTTCACTTCTATTTCTGACAAAAATTCACAGAACTCATAGTGGTTAAGTCACAAGAGTGAATGAAGTCCACTGTTAACACTACCGGTTCAGTAACAAATGGTAGACTGAAATATTTCCTGTGAAGTACTACTGAATAACCAAAGACTTTAAACAGCTTTTGTCTTCAAAAGCTTTGTTAATTTGTTCAACCAAAACTTTCCTGCTTCACAGGTATTTTTACCACTATCAGTTGTAACACATTTTTTAGAAGATATCATTTTCAGGTTGTATTGTATTAGCATTTCATAACTTATTTGAAAATATTCTCACCTGTAGCTACTCCATGCAAACTATTCATAGGGCTAATACTTTATCACTTCAAACTTGGTATTTAATCTTTGAAAACAGAAATGATTGAGAAACATCAATAATATTTTCAACTCAACAGAAGCCAAGGAAAACCACTTGAAATAATTTGCCTTCTTTCTTAACTGACTACTGTTGTTACTTCTCAGTCTAGCTTGCCATAGTCCCAATGCAGTGGCCCCCTCTCCCAGTAGACCAGCACAAACCCCTGCCCATACCATGTCTCTGGACCAGAGTTCCAAAGGGCCCCAATTCTGGTGGAGTTCGTGTCAGGTCTCATTTCACAAGCAGACCAGAGCACACCCAGTTAACACTTACCACATTCAGGCCAGGGACAAAATGCTGCCCACAGCAGGCAAGGAAAGCCTCCACAGATGACTGGCCTGAAGGATAGAACAGCAAAAACACAATAGCAGAGTGCCCACAGCACACACAGAGACATTCCTTGAAGGGCCAGGCCCTGGGCACTATATGACCTCTTCTTCACAAGGCCATTACTTTCAGGGGCAGGAGACATGCAGAAACTCAGACAAAATGCCAAGATAGAGGAATTTATCCCAAATGAAAGAACAAGATAAGGCCATGGCCAGAGATCTAAGCAAAACAGATATAAGTAACACATGCCTGATAGAGAATTTAATGAAACAATCTTAAGGATACTCACCAGGCTCAAGAAAAGAATAAAAGACATCAGTGAGACCCTTACAAAGAGATAAGAGTTAAAAGTCAGAGATGAAGAATGCAATAAATGAGATCAGAAACAGGCTTGATGCAATGAACAGCAAGCTGGAAGAAGAAGAGAAATAAAGTAGTGACCTAGAAGACAAAATAATGGAAAATAAAGAACCTGAACAAAAGAGAGAAAGAATAATTATGCAACATGAGAAAAGACTTAGAAAACTCAGTGGCTCCATCAAACATAATAACATTCATATTATAGGAATCCCAGAAGAAGAGAGAAAAGGGGTCAGAAAATTTATTTCAAAAAATAATAGCAGAAAATTTCCCTAATCTAGGGAAGAAAACAGACATCCAGATCTAGGAAGCACAGATAATTGCTACCAAAATCAAAAAAAGCAGGCCAACACCAAGACGTATTAAATTTGCAAAATAAAATTAAATTTGCAAAATGCAGGGATAGAGAAAAAATCTTAACATCAACAAGACAAAATAAGTCCTTAACTTACAAAGGAAAACCCATAAGGTTAGCTGGAGATTTCTCAACAGAAATTTGGCAAGCAAGAAGAAAGTGACATGATATATTCAAAGTGCTGAACAGGAAAAAGCTGAAGTCAAGAATACTCTATCCAGCAAGGCTATCATTCAGAGTGGAAGGAGAGATAAAGAGTTTCCCAGAATCACAAAAACAAAAGGAATTCATGACCACTAAACAAGCCCTGCAAAAAATATTAAAGGGGACTCTTTCAGTGCAAAGGAGAGACCAAAAGTGACAAAGACAAGAAAGGATCAGAGAAAATATCCAGAAACAATGACAAAACAAGTAATAAAATGGCAATAAATATGTCTATCAATAATTACTTTGAATGTAAATGTACTAAACACTCCAACTAAAAGACATAGGGTGTCAGAATGGATAAAAAAAATAAGACCCATCTATATGCTGACTACAAGAGACTCATTTTAGACCTAAAGACACCTGCAGACTGAAAGTGAGGGGACGGAGAAACATTTATCATGCAAACGGATGTCAACAGAAAGCCAGAGTAGCAATACTTACATCGGACAACCTGGACTTTAAAACAAAGACTGTGGGGCGCCTGGGTGGCTCAGCTGTTAAGCATCTGCCTTCGGCTCAGGTCATGATCCCAGAGTCCTGGGATCGAGCCCCGCATCAGGCTCCCTGCTCGGTGGAAAGCCTGCTTCTTCCTCTCCCATTCCCCCTGCTTGTGTTCCCTCTCTTGCTGTGTCTCTCTCTGTCAAATAAATAAATAAAATCTTTAAAAAAAAAAAAAGGACTGTAACAAGAGACAAAGAAGGGCATTATATAATCATAAAGAGGACAATCCAACAAGAAGATATGACAATTGTAAATATTTATGCACCCAGCATGGGAGCACCCTAATATATAAAACAATTAATAACAAACATAAAGGAACTCATTGATAGTAACACAAAAATTTTAGGAGACCTTAATACCCCACTTACATCAATGGACAGATCAACTAAACAGTATATCAACAAGGAAACAATGGCTTCGAATGATACACTGGACCAGATGGACATAACAGATATAATCAGAGTGTTCCATCCTAAAACAGCAGAACATACAATCTTTTCAAGTGCACATAGAACACTCTCCAGAATAGATCACACATTACATTACAAAACAGACCTCAACAAATTCAAAAAGATTTAAATCATACTGTATATCTTTTCTGACCACAACACTATGAAACTAGAAGTCAACCACAAGAAAAACTTTGGAAAGACCACAAATACATGGAAGTTAAACAACATGCTGCTAAACAATGAATGAGTCAACCAGGAAATCAAAGAAGAAATTAAAAAAAAAAATACAAGGAAACAAATGAAAATGAAAACATAATGGTCTAAAACCTTTGGGATACAGCAAAAGCAGTCCCAAGAGGGAAGTATACAGCAATACAGACCGACCTCAAGAAGCAAAAAATCTCAAATAAACAACCTAAACTTACACCTAAAGGAGCTAGAAAAAGAACGGTAAAAGAAGCCTAAAGCCAGCAGAAGGGAGGAAGGAAATAATAAACTTAGAGCCAAAATAAATGATATAGAAACTAAAACCAAACAAACAAACAAAAATAAAGCAGATAAATGAAACCAGGAGGTGGTTCTTTGAAAATATTAATAAAATTGATAAACCTCTAGCAAGACTTATCAAAAAGAAAAGAGAAAGGACCTAAATAAATAAAATCACAAATGAGAGAGGAGAAATAACAACCAATACCACAGAAATACAAACAATTGTAAGAGAATATTATGAAAAACTATATGCCAAAAAACTGGACAACCTAGAAGAAATAGATAAATTCTTAGGAACATATAAACTACCAAAACTGAAACAGAGAGAAATAGAAAACTTGAACAGACAAATAACCAGCAAAGAAATTGAATCAGTAATCAAAAAACTCCCAACAAACAAAACTCCAGGTCCAGATGGCTTCACAGGTAAAGTCTATCAAACATTTAAAGAAGAGTTAATACCTATAAATCTCAAACTATTCCAAAAAAGTGAAAAGGAAGGAAAACTTCCAAATTCATTCTACAAGGCCAGCATTACCCTGATACCAAAACCAGATAAAAACTCCATTAAAATAAAGGGCACCACAAGACAATATCCCTGATGAACATGGATGCAAAAATTCCCAATGAAATTCTAGCAAACCAAATCCAACAATACATTTAAAAAAATCATTCACCACAATCAAGTGCAGTTTATTCCTGTGGCAAGGGTGGTTTCAATATTCACAAATCAATCAATGTGATACACCATATTAATAAAAGAAAGAATAAGAACCATACGATCATTACAATAAATGCAAAAGGGCATCTTTTATCAATTCATGATAAAAAACCTTCAACAAAGTAGGCTTAGAGGGAACATACCTCAACACAATAAAGGACATTTATGAAAAACCTACAGCTAATATCATCCTGAATGGGTAAAAACTGAGAACTTTTCCTCTATAGTCAGGAACCAAACAGAGATGTCCACACTCACCACTTTTATTCCACAAAGTACTGGAATAGACAGCAAGTAGACAACAAAAAGAAATAAAAGGCATCCAATTCAGTAAGGGAGAAGTAAAACTTATACTATTTGCAGATGACATGATACTATATATAGAAAACCCTAAAGACTCCACACACACACACAAAAAATACTTGAAGTAATAAATGAATTCAGTAAAGTTGCAAAATACAAAATTAATACCGAGAAATTGGTGCATTTCTACACACTAATAATGAAGAAGCAGAAAGAGAAATTAAGAAAAACAATCCCATTTATAATTGCACCAAAAAAAATACCTAGGAATAAATTTAACTAAAGAGCTGAAAAGACCTGTACTCTGAAAACTATCAAACAAACAATGATGAAAGAAATTAAAGATGACACAAATGAAAAGATATTCCATGTTCATGGATTGGAAGAATTAATATTGTTAAAATATTCATATTACCCAAGAAATCTATAGATTCAATGCAATCCCTGTCAAAATACCAACATTTTTCATAAAAGTAGAATAAGTAATACTAAAATCTGTATGGAATGACGAAAGACTCCAAATAGCCAATGCAATCTGGAGAAAGAGAAAACAAGCTGGAGATATCTCAATCCCAGATTTCAAGTTATAATATAAAGCTATAGTAATCAAAACAGTAGAGTATTAGCAGAAAAATAGATACATATATCAATACAAGAATTTACAACAGGGAAAAGACAGTCTCTTCAGTAAATGGTGCTGGAATAAATGGACAGCTACATGTAAAAGAATAAAAGTGGACCACTTTCTAACACCATTTACAAAAATAAAGTCAAAATACTCAAAAAACTAAATGTGAGACCTGAAACCTTAAAAATCTTAGAAGAGAACACAAACAGTAATTTCCCTAACATCAGTCATAGAAACATTTTCCTAGATATGTCTGCTGAAGCAAGGGCGACAAAATCAAAAATAAACTCTTGTGACTACATCAAACTAAAAAGCTTTTGCACAGCAAAAGGAACCATTAACAAAACAAAAAGGCAACCTACTGAATGGGAGAAGATACTTGCAAAATCATTTATCTGATAAGGGGTTAACATCCAAAATATATAAAGAACTTATAAAACTCAACAACAAAACAGCAATCTGATTAAAAAATGGGCAGAAGACCTGAATAGACATTTCTCCAAAAAAGATATACAAATGGCCAACAGACACATGAAAAAATGCTTAACATCACTAATCATCAGGGAAATGCAAATCAAAACCACACACCTTATACCTGTCAGAATGGCTAAAATCAAAAAGACAAGAAATAAGTGTTGGTAAGGATGTGGAAAAAAAGAAACCCTCATACACTGTTGAAGGGAATGTAAACTGGAAGCAATTGTGGAAAATTGTACAGAGGTTTCTCAAAAATTTAAAAATAGAAAAACCACATGTTCCAATAATTCCGCTATTGGGTATTTTACCCAAAGAAAACAAAAACTAATTCAAAAAATATTTACATCCTTCCCTATGTTTATAGCAGCATTATACAATGTAACAAGATATGGAAGCAACCTATGTGTCCATCAATAGAAAAACAGATAACAAGATGTAGTGGTGGTGGTGGTGGTGAGTGTGTGTGTGTGTACATGTAAATACATAAGTCATGGGAATATAGTCAGTGTTATTATAATAGCCTTGTATGGTGACAGGTGGTAGCTACACTTGTGCTGAGCATAGCATAATGTTTAAACTTGTCAAATCACTATGTTACACACCTGAAACTAATGAACATTATATGTCAACTACACTCAAATGCAAAAAAAATTTTTAATGCAGAATTGTGAGACTGAATAAAAACCAAGAACTAATTACATGCTGTCTACAAGAAATTCACATTAAATACACTGATAGATCAAAAGGAAAAACATGGAAAAAACTGCAACAACTGTTCATTAGAAAGCTAACTATATTAATATCAGACAAAGTAGACTTCAGAAAAATAAGAATGTTACCAGGAATAAAGAGAAACTTTTCATAGTAATAAAGTAATCAGTTCACCAAGAAGGTGTAATAATCATAAATATCTATGCACCTAGTAACAGCTTCAAAACATATGAAGCAGAAACTGACAAACTGAAAGAAGAAATAGAGAAGTCCACAACTGTCGAGAGATATTTCAATACTCCTGTCTCTATAACTGGTAGAAACAGGAAGGAAAAATCAGTAAGGATAAAGAAGACTTAACACTATCAATCAAGTTTGACCCAACTGACAGTTACAGAGTACTCTATTATTATTAGCAAAATGCCATAAATTTCAAACACATATATATAACATTCACCAAAATAGATCCCATCTTAAGACACAAAATAAGTCTTAATAAATTCAGTGCCATAAAATAAGTTTCAATAAATCTAATGAAAATAAAATTATACAAAGTATATTCTGGAACCACAACTAAATTAAAATAGAATTCAATTCCAGAAAGATATCTGGAACATTCCAAAATATGTGGAACTTGGCAATACATTTCTATATAATCCATACGTCAAGGAACCAACTTGATTTTGTGGGGAAAAAAATCATTAGGGAGCTTAGAAAACATCTTGAACTAAAGGAAAATGATGACAAACCGGGGCACCTGGGTGGCTCAGTCATTAAGCATCTGCCTTCGGCTCAGGTCATGGTCCCAGGGTCCTGGGATCGAGCCCCATCGGGCTCTCTGCTCAGTGGGTGGCCTGCTTCTCCCTCTCCTACTCACCCTGCTTGTGTTCCCTCTCTCGCTGTGTCTCTCTCTGTCAAATAAATAAATAAAGGATCTACTTCTTGTATTAACTTTAGATTAGTAACCCCAAAATGAATAAAAAGCATTCTGCTTTTTGTTTGCCTAAAAAAAATAAAATAAAATAAAATAAAATCTTTAAAAAATAAATAAATAAATAAAGGAGAATGATAACAAACTTGTCAAAATTTGTGGGGTCATTTAAGGCAATGTTTACAGAGAAATTTATGGCTTTAAATGCTTATGTTAGAAAAGAAAAAAGTTCCAATAATCAATTGTCTATCCATTTTAGGGAACTAGGAAAAGAAAAGCAAATTAAACCTAAAGTAAATAGGAGAAAATAAATAATTAAGAGTGGAACACAATAAAAACAAGGCCAAAAAAAGGGAAAGAGCAATGAAATATAAACCAGTTCTTTGAAAAGTCTGATAAAGTTGAGAAGAAATTCTAGTTTAAAGAAAAAACTCAATTACTAATATTAGGATCAAAAGAAGGAAAATCATGAAGATTCTACAGACACTTAGAATAAGAGACTACTATAAAGAAATCTAGGAAAAAAAATTTCTGATCACTTAGATGGAACAAATTCCTTAAAGACACAAATTACCAAAATTGATTATAGAAGAAACAGAAATTCTAAATAGCTGCCATATCAATTAGAGAAATTGACTTAGAATTAATCCCTTCTCACAAATAAAATTTCAGGCCCAGATGGCTTCACTTACTCAAGTTCATTATTATTATTTCAAATATTTAAGAGAGAAATAATATCAGTTCTTTAGAAAGAACTTAGAATCTAATAGAGGAGGAGGGACCTTTGCTCAGCTGACTTTATGAGACAATTCTTTCCCTGATAACAATAAGAGGCAAGGACATTACAAGAAAAGAAAATTTAAGAGTAATATTTCTCATGTACATAGAGGCAGAAATCTTAATAAAATATAAGCAAATTAAATCCAGCGATACATAAAAAGTATAATGCATTATGACTAAGTGGGGTTTTCCCAAGAATACAAAGGTGGTATAACATATGGAAAAAAAAAAATGTAATTCACCATATTAACAGAATAAAGGAGAAAAGATATCTGAGCATCTCAATAAATGTAGAAAATGTATTTTACAAACTTCAATACCCATTCATAATTTTTAAATCTCAGAAAACTGGGACTAGAAGGAAACTTCCTCAACTTGATAAAGGGTATCTACTAAACCTGCAGCTAACATCATACTTAATAATGAAGACAGTATTCCACCCCACCCCCACAACGATCAGGAACAAGGCAAAGATATCTGCTCTAACAACTTCTGTTCAACATTGTGTTTGAGGTGCTACTAGTGAAATAATGCGAAAAAAGAAAAAAGACATACAGTTTGAAAAGGAAAAAGTAAACTATCTTAATACGCAAAAGAAATTATTGTGTACATAAAAAATGCTAAGAAATCTATGAAGAAAAAGCTACTAGAATTAATAAGTGAATTTAGCAAGTTTATAGGCCACATGATCAATATTTAAAAATTAGTTGTATTTATATACCCTAGCATGAACAATTAGAGAAATTGAGAAAATAATACCATTTGATTAACATGAAAATTAAATACTTAAGGATAAATTTAATAAAAATATGTACACTGAATTTATAAAATATTGCTGAGAAAAAATGAAGACCTATACAGATAAGGAAATATTGGAAAACTCAATAGGGTTAAGATATAAATCATCCCTTTCTAAATTGATCCAAAAAGATTAATGTAATCCTAATTAAGATCCCAGGAGGCTTCTTTGTAAAGGCTGACAGGTTAATTATATTTATATGGAACATTAAAAGACCTTGAACAATGAAAACAATTTTGAAGAACAAAGTTGTAGAACTTACACTACTTATTTCTATACTTACAGGTACAGTTATCAAAAGAGTATGTACTGACTGACATAAAGAGCAACAGAACAGAAGAGACCAGTGGCTATGGGTATGCATATATATATATATATATACATATATATATGGTCAATTTATTATTTACAAAGGTGCTAAGATAATTCAATGGGGAAAGAACAGTCTTTTCAACAAATTGTGCTGGAACAACTGGAAAGCCATATGGGGAAAAAAATGAAATTCAATCCTTACCTCATATCACACACAAAAATTGCCGAAAATGGCTCACAGACTTAAACATGAAAATTATAGTGCTTCTAGAAGAAAACACAGGAGAAAATGTTTGAGACCTGGGGACAGGCAAATATTGACTTGTTTTGGTCAATAAAATGTGAATGGATATGAAGTGGCAGCTTTAAGTGCCAGGGTATGATATAACATGCTCCTTTTCCCATGTAATCATGAAAGCATCTGTCAAAAGGGAATCTCTGTCAACCTGTGCAGAGATCCTTTGTGGACATGTAGCATGAGTGAGACTTAAATCTTTGCTATGATAAACCACTGATAATTTGGGCATTCTTTGCTACTGAAGCATATTCTAGTCCAGTCTGTAATAAATGTTTCGGATACACAGTTCATATGCTATTTTTCTTAGAAATGTAAGGTCTTATTGGCACTTTTAATGTAGAAAGCTGGCAAATCATCAGTTGAGAACTTCAGTCAAGCATGAAATTTGAGGTATGACCTCAAAAAAACAAACGTGCTGTTAAAGATGACTTGTGTCCATCCTTTGGGCAAAGAAAAAAAAAATTAGAAAAGTATTATTAAAAGAATTTCAAGAAAAAGGTATGAAATAATTTCTAGTGAACCTATGCTCTAGATTTTAAATCCATACTTTTATTCTACATAAAGATGACTCTGTACTAACAGACAACCTCTGCTTTCTTACTAAACCTAAAAAAGATTAGAAAGAAATGAAGACTCCATTGCAACCAACTGGCTTAAGGACTAATTAAATAGCTTGACTTTACATTGGACTTTAATTCCAAATATTACAATGACACACTCATTTCATCCATTCATTGTTTTTGTAGGTAGCAAATAAATCAGTGTTTTTGACTCTGAATACTTCCTCTTTTTAACTGACAAATGAATGTTAGAAATGGTATGCCAGGGGCACCTGGGTGGCTCAGTTGGTTAAGCGACTGCCTTCGGCTCAGGTCATGATCCTGGAGTCCCGGGATCAAGTCCCACATCGGGCTCCCCGCTCAGCAGGGAGTCTGCTTCTCCCTCTGACCCTCCCCCTCTCATGCTCTCTGTCTCCCATTCTCTCTCTCAGATAAATAAAACCTTTAAAAAAAAAAGAAATGGTATGCCAACATTTCACCATGAAGCTATCAATTTCCTTCCCAGAATCTGATCCACACACATTCCAAAAAATTAACACACAAGATTTAATCCAAGCATTTCTTCCTTTTCCCAAAATGTACAAGTTGAGTCCATTTTACAACAATCAGGATCATCCAATTTTGCATGTGGAGTTTGTTAAGTGCTGTGCCAAAAGAAAAGTCAGCCTGGTGGGAAGAAAAAAAAGCTGTGTTGCTCTATGACCATCGCCAGTAGATTGCACTCAGTTAACTTCTTTCAGGCATAATTCATCATGGACAGAGCCAATTTGTTAACACATGTTCTCTGGCTGAATTAGGCCATAGCCCTGTTGCCCTGCATACCATTATATCCATAGACATGCCAAATAACACTCCATTTTCAGTTGGGCAACCCAAATTAAAAACCCCTCCAAGACATTTATAAACTGCTTACCTCACCATGTCTATTGGTTAGATCTGTTTATAACGTCAAGGAACATTTCTGAGCACTCAGTAATCATAATATTGGGGCTTTTTACAAAGTAACAAGACCTCTCTTATAGTAATTACTATGTAATAGGTTTTTCACAAAAATACATTTCCCTTGGGGTGCCTGGGTGGCTCATTCAGTTAAGCGTCTGCCTTCAGCTCTGGTCATGATCCCAAGGTCCTGGGAAAGAGCCATGTGGGCTCCCTGCTCAGTGGGGAATCTGTTTCTCCCTCTCCCTCTGTCCCTCCCCGCCCCCAGCTCCCCCACCATGCTTGCACACATGCTCGCTCTCTCTCTTGCTCTCTCTCAAATAAATAAAATCTTTTTAAAAAATACATTTCCCTTACATGCATAAATAACCTTATGTTTTAATATTCTCATGATCTATTAATTTCCTATCAAATCTATGGACATAGCATTAAGAAAATAATATCAATTCTCAAAACAATTATTTAACTGGAACCAACAATTCCTTGTCCTTAAAATTCTTTAAACTTTCATCCCAACTATCCCCCTTTGTTTGATTCTTGGCTAGAAATGGAGAAAATTGAAAGATTTTTCAAGTCCTGAAAAGCGAAGGCTTACAATTCATAAATTAGAAATCAAAGGACTAATTTTTCTGCTCACCTTCTCACAAGATCTTTTTATTTTTATTTTTTTAAATATCCGTATGAATAAAAAGAAAGAGTTGCCATGGTATTTTAGTATGATGTTATGTCCAGGAGATATCACAATTCAGAATATTTGCAGTCCATCAAATGAAACCTTACACAGCATATGTTTTTAAACTCCTATCAGTGTCATAAATGTTATAGGATTCCTGGCTTGTTAGCTTATGGAGGCTATGATACTCACAGCACTTCAAGGTGTTTTATACTACATCAGATTGCCAAGAAATCTGTTTCTCCCTACTATCCCTGCCTATTATTAAACTGGGCCATTCAAAATCCTTTCAGGGTCAACACAAGTTGAAATTTGAATTATTAGGTTCCTTTATCATGGGGTATTATCCCAAGCATAAAACACTAAAAAGAGATGTACATCATTTCCTTTGCGTTCTCTTTCACTAGTCTTTTGGTCAGAGATCAGCAAAGATCTACACAGACAACAAACATATCTTAAGTATTTACAATGTTCCAGTTATCATGCTGTACTCTACAAATACAAAAGTGATTAAGTCCTGGTCTCAAGTTGCTTATGGTCTAAAAGAGAAAACATCCCTTAATTACACAAACATAGAGACATTCTCAGGATGTTATGGTATTAACTTTCCCATGTATAATGTAAGTTTGGTACTTGGCTGGATCATCTTAAACTCTAACTATAAAAGTGTTCAACAGTACATTAACCATGGCAAGCAAAACATTTTTATTTTGTATATTTTATTTTGTTTACAACCCATTTAGAAAATTTTCTTGGGTTTTTTTATAAGCCAATTTTAGTTATTTTTTAAAAGATCTTGCAAAAATCTATCAATATCCAAAATTGTCTTTTTTTGCCAGGTCTCAAAGATTCATGCTACAGCAGGATTGGACCATCTGCTTTACCCAAATCTCAGGAAACAGGGCTTACAAGTGTGAGTGGATTCTCTGAAGGTCTACACACAAGATACCATTAGTGGACACAGCCAAGGAACATTTTAGGTTACTACCAGCCTACTATCAATAGCCATAGGCCACATTTTCTTCTGAGGTCATCTAACCTTATTTTCATTTATAGGCTAATGTCATATGAAAGCCAGATTATCTAAAACAGTCACTTGATCTACAGATAGCAAGCACAGTATTTTTTCAAGTGTATCAACAGCTTTCCTCTTTTATGTATGATAAAGATAGATAAAATTATCTATCTTCCTTGAAAATTAGGATGATACTAAGATTGTTGCAGCATTAAAATAAAGAGAAATAAAAATTAGTAATCGCTTGGACCACAAAATAGAATTTTCAAGTCAATGAGGATAAGAAATAGTCCTGAAAGTCAGGCTTTGTATGAGAGAAAAGGATTTTCTAAATTCCTTTATGTCCTTGTTTAACAAATTAAGACATAGTCTGACTGATTTGATCACAGATTTTTCTATAAAAGAAGTCCATCCACTCTCATCACTTTTATATATAGTACTGCAAGTCCTAACCACAGCAATTAGACAACAAAAAGAAATAAAAGACATTCAAATTGGTAAAGAAGAAGTAAAACTTTCACTATCTGCAAATGACATGAAACTATATATAGAAAACCCTAAAGACTCCACCAAAAAAAACTACTAGAACTGATCAATGCATTCACTAAAGTTGCAGGATACAAAATCAATGTACAGAAATCTGTGGCATTCCTATACACTAATACTGAAGCAGCAGAAAGTGAAATTAAGAAAACAATCCCATTTACAATTGCACCAAAAAGAATAAAATACCTGGAAATAAACTTAACCAAAGAAATGAAAGACCTGTACTCTGAAAACTATAAAATATTGATTAAAGAAATTCAGGACAACTCAAAGAAATGGAAAGACATGCTAATGAACTGGAAGAACAAACATTGTTAAAATGTCTATACTACTCAAAGCAATCTATAGATTTAATGTAGTCCCTATCAAAATACCAACAGCATTCTAATTCACAGAACTAGACAAACAATCCTAAAACTTGTATGGAACCACAAAAGACCCCAATAGCCAAAGCAATCTTGAAAAAGAAAAATAAACCTAGAGGTATCACAATTCCAGACGTCAAGATATACTAGAAAGCTGTGATAATCAAAACAATATGGCACTGGCATAAAGACAGACACACAGATTAATAGAACACAATAGAAAACCCAGAACTAAACCCACAAGTATAATGTCAATTAATCTTCAACAAAGGAAGAAAGAATATGCAATGAGAAAAAGACAGTCTCTTCAACAAATGGTGTTGGGAAAACTAGACAGCTACATGCCAAAGAATGAAAACAGACCACTTTCTTACACCATACACAAAAATAAATTCAAGATGGATTTTGAATTTATGTGCGACCTGAAACCATAAAAATCCTAGAAGAGAATATAGGCAATACTTTCTCTGACACCAGCTGTAGCAACATTTTTCTAGCTATGTCTCCTGAGGCAAGCGACATAAAAGCAAAAATAAACTATATCAAAATAAAAAGTTTCTGCACAGTAAAGGAAACAACAAAAGCAAAAGGCAACCTACTGAATGGGAGAAAATATTTGCAAATGACATACCCAATATTTAGTATCTAAAATATATAAAGAACTGATAGAGCTCAATACCCAAAAAACAATCCAATTAAAAATGGGCAGAAGACATAAACAGACATTTCTCCAAAGACATACAACTGGCCAACAGACACATGAGAATATGCTCAACATCACACACCATCAGGGAAACACAAATCAAAACCACAATGAGATACCACTTCACACCTGTCAGAATAGCTAAAATCAAAGCCACAAGAAACAAGTGTTGGTGAGGATGTGGAGTAAAAGGAACTCTCTTGCACTGTTGGTGGGAATGCAAACTGGTGTAGTCACTGTGGAAAAGAGTATGGAGATTCCTCAAAAAGAGAAAACTAGAACTACCCTATGATCCAGTAATCATACTACTGGGTATTTACCCAAAACTTACAAAAACACTAATTGAGGGGTGCCTGGGTGGCTGGCTTAGTTGTTAAGCATCTGCCTTCAGCTCAGGTCATGATCCCAGGGTCCTGGGATCGAGCCCCGCATTGGGCTCTCTGCTCAGCGAGAAGCCTGCTTCTCCCTCTCCCACTCCCCCTGCTTGTGTTCCCTCTCTCACTGTGTCTCTGTCAAATAAATAAATAAAATCTTTAAAAAAAAAAACCCACTAATTGAAAGGGCTACATGCACCCTTATGCTTATTGCGACATTATTTACAATAACCAAATTATGGAAGCAGCCCACACGTTCACCAATATATGAATGGATAAGGAAGATGTGATGTGTGTATATAGACACACACATATATATACAACAGAATATTATTCAGTCATAGAAAAGGGGTGGAATCTTGCAATTTGCAATGACATGGATGGGATAAAGAATATAATGCTAAGTGAAATAAGTCAGTCAGAGAAAGACAAATATCATATGATCTCACTCATACATGGAATTTAAGAAACAAAACAAACAAGCAGAGGGAAAATAAAAGACAGAGAGGCAAATCAAGAAACATTGTTACCCCAGAGAACAAACTGGTGGTTACCAGAGGGGAGGTGGTTGGGGGGATGGGTTAAATAGGTGATGGGATTAAGGAATGCACTTGTGATGAGCACCGGGTGATCTATGGAATTGTTGAATTACTATATTGTACACCTGAAACTAATATAACACTGTATGTTAACTAACTGGAATTAAAATAAAAACTTAAAAAAACTGGTCAAAATGGTAGATTTTATGTTACGTATATTATACTACAATACAAAAAGAAGATAATAACTATTAAACATTAAAATAATGCTTCATATGGTACTTAGTAACAACGTACTCTACAAAGTGAAGTCTCCAAGGGATACATGCTGTATAAATTACATATCTTACTTATCAATGTGAATTTTCAACAGAAACAGACTAATATGTTAATGAGTAAATAAATAAAACAGCTAAAATATTTAAAATAAAGATCAGTAATAATTTCCTCATCAGAAGCCTTAGCAATTTACAAACTAGTTTGAGGGCCGTATACATTTCATTCTTACTTAGAAGTACACTGAATAAGAACAGATAAAAATATGTTGTTGTAACAGAATTTGAAGTAACTGTAAAATGATACCTGCTACAGATATATTAGTTTCACAACTAAATAAATATTTTTTAAAAGTCACTGTATTCATTCTGTAACAAGTACCTTAACAAGTGAATATTAAAATACACATTATTTGTAAGTAAAAATATGAAAGAATATGGTGAAAACAAGCAAGCTAGAACACTAAGTCCTCTAAAGAGTTAAAATAAGCAGTAGTCTGAGCGGTCACCCTCTAGAATCATGTCTTCATAAATCTGATTCATTTATAGAGTGTTTTTGATGATAGGCAATTCTTTGTTGAAAGTTAAGTGCTCTTTTATATGAATAAATAAAGAAGTCTTTGGTTTGAACTAATACATTATTTTGACAAATGTTTATTGGAAACCCAATTATAGGTTCATAAATCAGGGTTCTTTGTGGTCCATCAGGTGAGCTCACCAATGCCACCAGATGTCATGGTGCATACCAACAGGGTAATTAAAACAATTCCATGGAATGCTGTCCTTCTACACAATGACAGTAATCAAAACAGAGGAAAAAAAATAGCTTATTATTTTTAATTTACTGAAAATGCTTTTGCAAGATGTTGTGACCATACCTTAAAGGAAAAAGAAACACATTTGTTTTCTATTTACTGCTAGATTAAAATGACAAGGTCAAAGGGTGCCTGGATGTTTCCATCAGTTAAGCATCTGACTCTTGATTTTGGCTCAGGTCATGATCTCAGGGTTGTGAGATCAAGCCCCATGTTGGGCTCTTCACTGGGGCATGGGGCCATGGAGCCTGCTTAAGATTCTCTCTCTCCCTGTCCCTCTGCCCCTCCCCACTGCTCTCCCTCTCTAAATAAATAAATAAAATGACAAGATCAAGAATGATACATGATCTGTCAGTTGATTTTCAAAATTCTTCACAATAAAAAAGGGAAAAAATTCACCTGCATATATCCCATGCCTGAACAATGTCCTTAGAAGAACTGCTCTTTTTTTCCTTCATTTCCTCCCTTCCTTGTCTTCCATCCCCCTTTTAAATAGCTGTTATTTCCTGAAAAAGTGAGTCCTATTAATAAGGCCTAGTATACCTGGGCCAATGTAGCACAATTCAGCTATATAGTGCATGGACCTGAGTTGTATGAAAAATTCCATGATAAAAGTTTACATTCTTCATTGTCAAAAAGAAAATGACAAGACAATTCTGGCAAAACCACAAACTCATTTCAACTGAAAATTGGAAAGACTTTTAACTCTAAAGATTTCCTGAAGTCCCTATATAGGCCAAATGTACCAACCATGAACAGGGAGGGGAATAAGGTATATAATGAAAGCACACATTTGTATATTATAACAAAGAGTAAGATATTTTCTTGACATTAGATTGTCTAAACCTAGTGAAAGATGCCAAAAAATCAGATTTGAGTGATTAGCTTGATAAATAAAATAAAATGTAAGAATTCCGTCTTCGGGCGCCTGGGTGGCTCAGTTGGTTAAGCGACTGCCTTCGGCTCAGGTCATGATCCTGGAGTCCCTGGATCGAGTCCTGCATCGGACTCCCTGCTTGGCGGGGAGTCTGCTTCTCCCTCTGACCCTCCCCCCTCTCATGTGCTCTCTCTCATTCTCTCTCTCTCAAATAAATAAATAAAATCTTTAAAAAAAAAAAAAGAATTCTGTCTTCTACTATTACAAATTTGTTATAATTATCTCTAAGCATTTTAAATCTTGCCTTGTTGTCTGTTAATGACTCAGGTTTGCTTTCTATGTAGGTAAAGTATTTCTTCCTTTATAGAGAGAATGATACATACAATAAAAAGATATTTGAGTATTTTCTGGGGTGGAAATAGAAATTTTATGCTTTCCTTGTGGTGCCTGGGTGGCTCAATCAGTTAAGCGTCATCTGCCTTCGGCTCAGGTCATGATCCCAGGGTCCTGGGATCGAGTCCCGCATCGGGCTCCCTGCTCAGCAGGGAGTTGCTTCTCCCTCTCTCTCTGCCCCTCTCCCTGCTTGTGATCTCTCTCTCAAATAAATAAATAAAATCTTAAAGAAATTTTATGCTTTCCCATACAATATAGCTAAAAAGGGCTTCTGCTCTTTGTTCAGACATTACTACTTAGCAGTGGAAAATGAAGGATCTCTGCCTGTCCCAAATAATCACGAGTAATGCAGGCCAACACATCAGAGATTTGTCTCTAGACCAGCCACACAACTCCACATGAAGTACCAGTTGAGTAAGACCACAAATGCAAAACTCTATTTTACTCTATAACTGCATTGCCCAAGCCTACCAGCTTGAATATTGTTAATAATATAAACAAGGAGGTGAGTGACAACTTAAAATAATAGCTGTTAAGCTACTCCAAACTTAAACCCAAGAAACCATGTCACCAAGACCAACTTAAAAATGTCAGTGTCTACAACTATTATTTGTGAAAGACAAAAAAAATGTTACCACTGTATCGTAGGAAAAGTGTTTAGAAAGAACTGAACTGGGAGCTGGGTCTCCAAGCATCCCTGATTTGAATTCTATTTAAATGGGTGCCTGACTAGTATCCAAAATCCATAAAGAACTTCTTAAACTCAACACCCAAAGAACAAAGGATCCAATCAAGAAATGGGCAGAAGACACGAACAGACATTTTTCCAAAGAAGACATCCAAATGGCCAACAGACACATAAAAAAGTGCTCAACATCGCTCGGCATCAGGGAAATCCAAATCAAAACCTCAATGAGATATCACCTCACACCAGTCAGAATGGCTAAAATTAACAAGTCAGGAAATGACAGATGTTGGCGGGGATGCAGAGAAAGAGGAACCCTCCTACACTGTTGGTGGGAATGCAAGCTGGTGCAGCCACTCTGGAAAACAGTATGGAGGTTCCTCAAAATTTGAAAATAGAGCTACCATACAGCCCAACAATTGCACTACTGGGTATTTACGCCAAAGATACAAATGTAGGGATCCGAAGGGGTATGTGCACCCCGATGTTTATAGCAGCAATGTCCACAATAGCCAAACTGTGGAAAGAGCCAAGATGACCATCGACAGATGAATGGATAAAGAAGATGTGGTATATATATACAATGGGATATTATGCAGCCATCAGAAGGAATGAAATCTTGCCATTTGCAATGACGTGGGTGGAACTGGAGAGTGTTATGCTGAGTGAAATAAGTCAATCAGAGAAAGACATGTATCATATGACCTCACTGATATGAGGAATTCTTAATCTCAGGAAACAAACTGAGGGTTGTTGGAGTGGTGGGGGGTGGGAGGGATGGGGTGGCTGGGTGATAGACATTGGGGAGGGTATGTGCTGTGAAGTGTGCAAGACTGTTGAATCACAGATCTGTACTTCGGAAGCAAATAATACATTATATGTTAAAAAAAAAAAAAAGAAGAAGAAGAAGAAGAAGATAGCAGCAGGGGAAGAATGAAGGGGGGAAATCGGAGGGGGAGATGAACCATGAGAGACGATGGACTCTGAAAAACA
Organism: Mirounga leonina; assembly: GCF_011800145.1. NCBI lineage: Eukaryota > Metazoa > Chordata > Mammalia > Carnivora > Phocidae > Mirounga > Mirounga leonina. The sequence goes on along the minus strand of NW_023270415.1, from coordinate 21,658,667 downwards.
AACAGGGTCCTGGCGGGGGGGGGATGGGTTAGCCTGGTGGTAGGTATTAAAGAGGGCACGTTCTGCATGGAGCACTGGGTGTTATACGCAAATAATGAATCATGGAACACTACATCAAAACTAATGATGTAATGTATGGTGATTAACATAATAATAAAAAAAATAAAATAAATGGGTGCCTGAATGGCCCTGAATTCCCATAATGAATTAAGAGACTTTCTTATTGGCTTGAGTTGAATGAATCTTCATAATATCAGGTTAGTAGACAGTTGTCAAGAGCAATAGACTGCTATGAACGTGGTATGACAGCACAAAGAGTTCCACTGACTCACTCCCAGTCAAACTGGAGAGAATTATGAAAAAGCAAGCAACTAAAGCCTCTGGAAATGGTCCTGTGTGTAAACAGCAAATGAAGAAACATCTATTCAACAAAACCTAAAAAATTTCCTATAATTAGAGTCTGTGGTATTTGAATCAAGACCATTTCTTCCACCCCACACCAGCACAGTGAAGCAGACACTCTACTCAAGACTGCTGCAGCTAGGAACACGTGGCTCCCCCTTTCCCCAGTTCTCTCCCAGAGGGAGGAACTTTCTTCCCAGAAGCCAGCAAGATTTCAGTGTTTCTCATCTTGTCCCCAGCTGCCTATTGCTGGAGATAAGTCCCAGCTAAGTGCGGTCAAGAAGTGGGAGCTCCCTTCTTCCACCGAACTCCCACTTGTGGGACTGAGGCTCCTATAGTGGGGAGTCACCAATAAAGAAACTTGCCATTGTTCATACTTCTAGCTCCAGAGTCCTAGCCCAGAGATTTTGCCTAAGGAAGAAGCAGCCATAAAACAGATAGCTCCTGATCTCTTCGCGAAGAAATTGATTTCATTTGCAAAAGAGCTTGGAGAAGTTTAACCGAAGAGAACTCTCAAGAAAGTGGAGGCTGTGATAAAAGGCAATTGGAAGGAGATTTGTGTATGTAATAAAGAAAAGGCCTAGACTGTGGGCTGGTCAGCAGTTTAGAGAACTGGGGAATAAGACAGCTGGGAGGAGCCCTCCTGGGGTCAGAACAAATATCACACTGATCTCAGAAACTATTCTGTCCAAAGAGCCACAGTTTGATTGGATTCATTTGTCGAGGAATTTATGCCCTAGGACATTTAAAAAAAAAAAAACAGAGCAACCAGGCAGCAATTACGGAGTTTTAACAGCTGAGTATGGTCAGAGAAAGAGTGGTAAAGGGCCCTACCACTGCTGCTATCATCCCAAAGTGACTGTGGGCACACCTAAAAGCTGTGCCTCCCTGAGGAGCAACATCAGATTCTTTACCTTGGTGGGTGGGAGGAGGGTGGGGGAAGCAGGGAATAGATGGCACAAAATGATACAGCCAATCACTAAACAAACAAGCAAGTAACAATAACAAGCCCCAGAATGAAGGGACCACTGCCCAGAGTTACTAAAATATATTATGTAAATTGTCCATAAAAATTACTGTATCAATAATATTAATAAAAATTAAGAAGCATGCAAAGAGACAGAAAAGTTTGACCCATACTCCAGAAAAAATAAAAGCAGGCAACAGAAACTTCCTGTGAGAGCAACCAGAAGTGTGATTTAACAGAAAAATATTCGAAAGTAGCCATTATAAATATGTTCACAGAAATAAAGAAAACCATTTTTAAAGAAGTAAAGGAAGGTATATGGACACTGTTTTACCAAATAGACAAATCAAAAAAGAGATAGAAATTGTTTTTAAAAAGAATCAAATGGAAATTCTGGAGTTAAAAAATGCAATAACTGAGATAAAAAAATTTACTAGAAGGGGATCAACAGTAGATTTGAACTGGCAGAAGAAAGAATTGGTAAACTTGAAGATAGATTGATGAATATTATGTAAACTAAAGAACATAGAGGAGAAAGAATGAAGAAAAATAAACAGCCTCAGAGAAATGTAAGACATCATTAAGCACAACAATATACAGATAAAGGCAGTACCAGGAGAGAAGAAAGGAAAGATCCATGACCAAGTGGATTTATCCCAGGAATTCAAGGTTGGTTTAGCATCTAAAAATCAATTAATGTAATATATCATAACAATAGAACAAAAAACAAGTCATCAATAATCATCTCAATCACAAAATCATCTCAAAAGAATTTGAAAAAAATCCATCACCCCTTCATGATAAAAAAAGTTAAACAAACCAGGCATGGAAAGGGATTTCTTCAACTTGATAAAGAGCATCTATGAAAACCCACAGCTAACATCATAATTTATAGTAAAAGGCTGAAAGCTCTCCCCCTAAGATGAGGAACAAGACAAAGATGTCTGTTCTCACCACTTCTAATTCAACACTGTACTGGAAGTTCTAGCCAAGAGAATTAAATATGAAAAAGAAATAAAAGACATCCAGATTGGAAGGGAATGAGTAAAACCATCTCTACTTGCAGATGATATGCCCTTGTATATAGAAAATCCTGGGGCACCTGGGTGGCTCAGTCAGTTAAGCATCTGCCTTTGGCTCAGGTCATGATTTCAGAGTCCTGGCATCAAGCCCCACGTCAGACTCCCTGTTCAGTGGAGAGTCTGCTTCTCCCTTTGCCTCTTCCCACCGCTTGCACTCTCTCTCTCTCTCTCCCTCTCACTCTCTCTCTCAAATAAATAAAATCTTAAAAAAAAAAAAAAAAGAAAATCCTAAGGTACCACTAAAAATCTATTACAATTAATAAATGAGTTTAACAAGTTTGTAAGATACAAGATCAATACACAAAAAATAGTTATATTTCTTATACACTGGCAATAAAGAATCTAAAAATGAAATCAAAACAATTTAATTCACAATAGTATCAATAAGAATAAAATACTTAGGAATAAATTTAACAAAAGCAGTGTAAAATTCATACTCTAAAAACTATAAAACGCTGTTGAAAGAAATTAAAGGAGATCTAAATAAATGGGAAGACATCCCACATTCATGGACTGAAAGACTTAACACTGTTAAGATAGTATTACTCCCCAAACTAATCTACAGATTCAACATATTCCCTATCAGAATCCCAGCCAACTTCTTTGTATAAATTAACAAGATGATTCTAAAATTTATATAAAATTGCTAAGGACCCAGAGTAGTCAAAACAATCCTGAAAAAGAAGAAAAAAACTAAAAGGACTCACTTCCCAATTTCAAAACTCACTCCCAATTTCAAAGCTTACTACAAAGCAACAGTAATCACCACAGTGTGGTCCTGACACAAGGACAGACATATAGACCAATAGAATAGAGTTGACAATCCAGAAATAACCCCATACTTTTGTGGCCAACTGATTTTCAACAAGGGTGCCAAGACCAGTCAATGAGGAAAGAATAGTCTTTTCAACAAATAGTGCTGGGACAATTGGATGCAAAATAATGAAGTTGGATTCTTCCCACCATATACAAAAATAAGTTCAAAATGGATTAAAGACCTAAATGTAGGAACAAAAACTATGAAACTCTTGGGAGAAAACATAGGGGCAAATATTCATGACCTTGGATTTGGCAAAAGATTTTCAGATATTAGGCCAAAAATATGAATAGTAAAAGAAAAATTGATCAATTATGCTTCATCAAAATTAAAACTTTTGTGCTTCAAAGGGCACCATAAAGAAAGTGAAAAAAATAACCCATGGAATGGGAACAAATATTTATAAATCATATATTTGATAAGGGACTTGAATCTAGAATGTATGAAGAACACTCACAAGTCAGTAACAAAAAGATAAATAACCCAACTAAAAACATGAGCAAAGGTTCTGAATAGACATTTCTCCAAAGAAGATATACAAATGGCAAATAATAAGTTTATGAAAAGATGCCTGACATCATTAGTCATCAGGAAAATACAAATCAAAACCATAAGATACCATTTCTTCCCGACTAGGTGGCTAGAATCAAAAACTCAGATAACAAGCGTTGGTGAAGATGTGGAGAAATTGGAACCCCCATACACTATTTATAAGAATATAAAATGGTGCAGCCACTTTGGTGAAGAATGGCAGTTCTTCAAACAATTAAACATAAAGTTACCATATGACTTTGCATTCCACCTATAGGTATATACTCAAGAGAAACGAAAACATGTCTACACAGAAACTTGTGCAAATGGTTATAGCAGCATTATTTATAATAGCTAAATAGTGGAAACAACCCAAATGTCCATTAATGAACAACCAGATAAACAAAATATTATATATTCATACAATGGAATATTATTTTGCATAGAAAGAAATGAAGTACTGAGATGGTGTAGGCTTGTAAGCCCCTTGCAGGCCCAGATCATTTGAGGACTGCACTGAGGTTAAGGACCGCCAGGCAGGCCTGGGCCAGGAGGAGAAAATGTTCTCTTCCCCTTACCTCATGTTGCAAGGCCTAAATGCCTGGATCAGCAGGAAGTGGCTCTTGCCTAGCTTAAAGTGTATCTTTCTAAACAGAAGTGTTCTTTCTAAAGACAAAGAACATGTTGTCTCCAAAGGAAGGATGGCTAAGAGAATTCTTTATTCTGCAAGCATAAACAGGATGTATTTTGTTCTTATTGAATTTTGTGTATCTTACTTCACGGATGTTGGGTTGATACTTTATACATTGTTATGTTTATCTGATCACTGCGAGTATATAGCTATGTGAGTAATAAACGGCAGTATGCAGTTGCAAGTGCTGCCTTTGCTCTGCATCCCCTGTGTCCTGGTGATTTCGTAGACCTTTACCCAGGGACCCCAACGCACTAGACGTTGACAAAGTACTAATACATGCTACAACATAAACAAACTTTGAAAACAATGTTAAGTGAAAGAAGCCAGTCACAAGACCACATACTATATAATTCCATTCATATGAAAATCCAGAATAGGGAAATCTATAGACAGAAAGTAGATTAGTGGTTGCCTAGGGCTGGGAGCAGTGGAAGGAAAGATGGGAGTGGAGGGTTGTATTAGTGTTCTCCAGAGAAACAAAATCAATAGGATATGCGTATATATAAAGAAAGAGATTTGTTTTAAGAAATTGACTCATACAGTTGTGGAGGCTGGTAAGTCCAAAATCTGCAGGGTGGCTAGCAAGCTGAAGACCCAGGATAAACTGATGATGTAGTTCAAGTCTGAAGACCAGAAGTCCTTCCTGCTTAGAGGAAATCAGACTTTTGTTGTATGCAGGCCTTGAAACTGATTGGATGAGGCCACCCATGTTATAGAGGACTATCTACTCAAAGTCCATATATTTAAATATTAATATCATCCAAAAACACCTTCATAGAAACATCCATAATAGTGTTTCACCACATTTCTGGGCCCTGTGTGGGGCCCAGCCAAGTCAACATACAAATTAACCACCACAGGATTGATAGATAAAGGTACAGGGTTTCTTTTTGAAGTAATAAAAATGTTCTAAAATTGTGGTAATGGTTGAACATGTTGTGAATACACTAAAGAACATTGAACTGTATACATTTTAATAGGTGAGGTGTATGTGAATTATACCTCAATAAAGCTATTTTTTTTCAAAAGGACAGACTACCACAATAATCTTCATATCCTTGGAAAACGCAAACAAGTTATTTTACCCACAATTTTTTGAAAAGGACTTTTCATCCATAGACTACCACAAAAACACAAATCACTCTCTGGAGGTGATCGATCAATAAGCAACCAATATTTACCAAGCCCTCTCTTAGCACAGTGCTGAACACATAGACAGCCCTCAGAAGTAAACACTGATAGTTTGATTCATTGCCCCCAAAAGGAATCAGGTGCTTTTCCTAGTGCTCTGTGGAATGAAACATATTCTATTCGTTTTTCCAGGGAATCAGAAAAAGCAACATACTACGCTGCTATTGCAAACTCTATGCAAAGTCCTCTGAGGGTCACAGAAATATAATCCCTGATCTATGTAAGTTTATAGTCTACTTAGCAAGACATACTACTAGACAAGAAACAAATACTATAAATAAAACTAGTGTTTAATCTTAAAGCAACCATAGCTAAGAGATTCTGTGGTCCATAAAAAATTAAGAGAATAATACTTACCAACAATTATTTAATGAAATCTTACCATTCATATAAATGCATTGTAATAGGCCTGATGGCTTTAAGGTTACTTTGCAGAGCTGGAGTGCTGGCCACGCAGGCTGTCAGGGCCCATGGTCCCAATGCAGTCCCTGCAGTGCACTCCATGGCATCTGGAAGTGGTGTTCCTATTGATGGCAAGCAGTTGAATGGGCTGGAGAGGAAGGTTATGATGGCTGAACAGAAGGGACTGGACCCATACAATATGCTACCCCCAAAGGCAGCTTCAGGCACCAAGGAAGTTCCTAATTTAGTCCCATCTATCACCAAAAAGCAATAGTGGACGGCATCTGTGAAGAGTAAACAGTGCCATCATCACAAAGGGGAGACCTAGCGATGCCCTAGCTGTGGAACCCATTACAAGCTGATGCCCCCCAGCTGGCCCACTGAGCCTTTGCACTAACTTACTCAAAATGTACTGTAAAGTTTCTTCTTTCCAGTAAAGACACTTGGCTCCTTCTCCCATTAAAAAGAAAAATGCATGTTCATATATACACACTACATGCACATATTCATGCATATTTCCAAAGGCCAGAAAGTGATTTGCAATTTAAGCCTTAATCCTGATCTCATTAAAAATTAGTTGTTTTTAGCAGTCTCTATAGATTATATTATCTACATATGAGGAACAATAAACACCACACAAGAAAAAAATAACGAAAAACTAAGATGTTATATGCAAAAGGGTTAACTTTTTTGTGATATAATTCCAGGTTTTTTATTTGAGTATTCCTATTTTGTACATGTGGAAGCAATTTTACAAAGGTATAATGACATCAAAACCAAGTTCAAAATATACTGCATACTGGCGGAAGAATGTCAAAAACAGAAAATTTCAGGGGTGCCTGGGTTACTCAGTAGTTAAGCATCTGCCTTCGGCTCAGGTCATGATCTCAGGGTCCTGGGATCAAGCCCCGCATCGGGCTCCCTGCTCAGCGGGAAGCCTGCTTCTCCCTCTCCCACTCCCCCTGCTTGTGTTCCGTCTCTCGCTGTCTCTCTCTCTCTGTCAAATAAATAAATAAATAAATCTTTAAAAATAAATAAATAAATAAGAGAAAATTTCAGGAATGGTTACAATCTATAAAACACTAGTATATATGGTATTTCACTGATTTTTCACAATAGCCCAGGAAAATAGTTGTTGTTATTGCATAATTCTCACTCTACATATACAGAAATTGAGACTTGGAGAGATTAAATGATTCATCACAGTCACATAGGTAATAATGTCAAAGCAAGGAAACAAACTCAGGCCTTTGGGCTTTCAAATCAAAATTTCTACAATACAATGAAAATCAATTGCTGGTTCAAGCCAAGATGTCAAGATACTAAGATGTCTATGACTCTACAGCTATTATCTATCAAAATTAATTTTTTAAAAGTAATAACTATCACAATAAAGGCAGCTTTCAAGTTCTGTACTAGGTCAGGCAAACAGAAAATATAACAACCACCCTGCAAACTACATCTTTTGATTTTTCTCTAATCCTTGTCTACCATCAAAGCAACATATCTAGAAGAAAAAAATTACAAATCCCCTACACCATGTGGATCTTTATGTTCTACTAATTGAGGTTTAGCAAAAACTTAATCTACTAAGTTTATAATATCTTTAAAAAGTACTTAGGTCTCTTTCATAAAATAAAAGTTGTGTCTTAAAACAATAAATAACACTTAAGTGTAGAATTATCTCCATAACAAACTAAACCTATTATCAAAACGTAGTCTCTTTGGGAAACCACAAACGGTTCCTGTTAACCTCAAAGACTACTAGGTATATGTGCAAATGCCCACTTACAAAAGTCCAACTTTTAATTTATCATGATCACGAAATGGGCTTTAGAGCTGCATTATACACCTCCGACCCCCGCAATCATAAGGACAAGCTTTGATTTTATTACAATTGAGAATGAGCCTCAAGATATTATACAGGAAATTAATATTTGGCTTTGTTATTCTCATGGCTTGTAGGAATATTGTAGTTGGTAGCATAAACCAGGGAACCTATTAAGCAGCACATCCAGTTTGTCCATGGTTCCATTGCCCTCTAGTGGCTATTTTGAAACTAGTTATTAACAGCATTACTAGCCTTTGAAAATCAACAAGAGCTTCTCAAAGCATGTAAGCAGACTAACAGCATCAGCAACATCTGGGAACTTCTTAGTCATACAAATTTCAAGCCCCACCTAAGATCTAGTGAAAAGAAACTGTGGATGGTGCCCAGCAATCTGTTTTAATGTATCCTGCAGGTGATTCTGGATGCACAGTAAATTTGAGAACCACTAGTCTAAAGGGAAGCATTTTAGTCATATCTGAAGTAAACGTGAATGCAGATAGGTGCATGTGATGATTAATTTTGAGTGTCAACTTGACTGGACTAAGGGATGTCCAGATAGCTATTAAAACATTATTTCTTGGTGTGTCTGTGAGGATGTTTCTTGAAGATATTAGCATTTGCATTGGTGAATTGAGTAAACAAATGCCCTCCCCACTGTGGGTGGGTACCATCCAATCTATTGGGCCTAAATAGAAAAAAAAGTCAGATTAAGGGCAAATTTGCTCTTTCTCTACTTGAGCTAAGACATCCATCTTTTCCTGCCCTCAGACACTGGCACCTCTGAGTTTAAGCTTTCAAATTCAGATCAGTAATTACACCATTAGCCCCAAAATTCTCAGGTCTTCAGTCTTGGACTGATTTATACCACTGGCTTTCATGGTTCTCCAGCTTGCAGATAACATATCATGGGACTTTTCAACCTCCATAACCATGTGAGCCAATTCTTATAAGAAATCTCCTCTGGGGCACCTGGGTGGCTCAGTCGTTAAGCGTCTACCTTCGGCGCAGGTCATGATCCCAGGGTCCTGGGATCAAGCCCTGCATCGGGCTCCCTGCTCAGCGGGAAGCCTGCTTCTCCCTCTCCCACTCCCCCTGCTTGTGTTCCCTCTCTCACTGTGTCTCTCTCTGTCAAATAAATAAAATCTTTAAAAAAAAAAAAAAAGAAATCTCCTCTAATATGTATAAGAACCCTGATACTGTATATGTGAGTGTTATGTGTATTGTTCATAATTATTCCTATGTTTTTTCTGAATTTCAAAAGGTCTTTTATATACACAGAATACTCTAGGAAAAACTTGTATTTATTTGGGGAGACTTAAAAGTGCTATAAAGCCATGACTGAATGATACAGAAAACCATAGTATAAAATGAATAAAAGTAGGGGTGCCTGGGTGGCTCAGTCAGTTAGGCGTCTGTCTTTGGCTCAGGTCATGATCCCAGGGTCCTGGGATCAAGCCCCGCAATGGGCTCCTGGCTCAGCGGGGAGCCTGCTTCTCCCTCTCCTCCCTGCTCCTGCTTTATCTCTCTCGTCTCTCTCAAATAAATAAATAAAATCTTAAAAATAAATAAATAAGGGGAGTGGGGGTGGGGGATGGGTTAGCCAGATGATGGGTATTAAGGAGGGCACATGTTATACACAAACAATGAATCATGGAACACTACATCAAAAACTAATGATGTAATGTATGGTGACTAACATAACATAATAAAATAAAATAAAATAACACAAAAATAAATAAATTTTTTTTAAAAATGAATAAAAGTAAATTCACTGAATATTAAAAGTTCATTTTAAGAGCTTGCTGACTAACCAAAACATCTGACCAAGATCCACCTATTTGTTCCTTGTCTATAAAATCAGTGGGAAAATGTTCGTTCAATGAACTGAATATTCAATCCAGGTTTGTGTGGGGAATTTAATATTCAAGCTCTTTAATGGATGTATATTATTTTCTACCCATTTTGCCATTACATAAATTGCTACTTCCCATCATATATATTGTTAATTGAATTATTCAAACTTTCAGTGACAGAACCTTAGCCACATCCTGAGCTAAGACACAAAACTATTTAAGCCAGACTTTTTAAAAATTGTGTTTTGGATAAATAATTCATAATAATTTTTAAATCATGTATAACTTAGTGTCAGCTCTAGGCTGCTGCTGATCAGTTAATCTGTTCATCAGATAAAGAAAGCATGGTTCTACACAAAGTAAACTAGATTTGAGGTCAGAAAATATGAGATTTGATCTTTTGGCAAGTAAGTTGCCAAAGGCATGGTTTTCCCAGCTAAAGAGTAGTGGGAAAAAATAATATCTGTATTACCAGGGTTTTGTGAGGGTCAAGTAAGAATAAGGGAAGATTAAATATTAAAGAAAAGGAATTTACACATCATGTTTAAGCAAATACCCAGAAAAAATGGCATATATTACAAAGTATTGAAACTGTTATTGATTAATAAAAAGATGGCTATATCTTCTACTGCACAAAGCCCTTAAAATAACCACTCTAAACTCTGGACAAAATATAGGAAAAAACTACCTGAAAGCACTTGAGAGGAAAAAAGCAGGCAGACATTGAAGAGGTCAACATTTGTAGGGAAGAATGGCACTGAGTGAGCATAGACCCCAGTCAACATCCTGAATACAAAAACATAGAAAACCTGCAATCTTAGTGGTTAAGGCCCAGAAGACAGAGTATGGGGTGACCACAGAAGCTGAAAAGTGAGCGTGAAAATCTGAGAAAAGAGACAGCCAACAGAAAGTAAGCCTTATTCCATATATTAAGTCTTCCTAATTCTCTGACTGACACGGAACTATACATATGGGAGGCAGAATCCAAGCAGCACACTGAAGGCTAAACAAGTAAAGACTTTATAGTTCAAAGTTCAAGCTAGCGGTCTGCTAAAAGAAAAAAATATATATTCTTCTCAATAACAAACAGGATCAAGAGAAGTCTAAAATACATCATTCATAACATCCTGGATATAATAAAAAATTAATAGACATATGAGGAAATAGGAAAATGTGACCTGTGCTCAATAAAAAAGGCAATCAATGGAGACCAAACCTGAGATGATACAGATATTTAAATTAACACACAAGAATCTTAAAACACCTATTGTAGTTACAGTAAAGGATATAAAGTAAAATATGCTCATAATGAATAAAAAGGATACAAAAATCTTAGCAGATTAATAAAAACAATAAGAAATGGAAATTCTAGAACATAAACATAAAATCTCTGAAAATTTTTTAAAAAGCCATTAGATGAGCTTAAAACTATTTTTTTAAGATTTTAATTATTTATTTATTTGAGGGAGAGAGAGAAATAGAAACAGCATGAGAGGGGAGAGGGTCAGAGGGAGAAGCAGGCTCCCCACTGAGCCAGGAGCCCGATGTGGGACTCGATCCCAGGATTCCAGTATCATGACCTGAGCTGAAGGCAGTCGCTTAACCAACTGAGCCACCCAGGCACCCAACCATTAGATGAGCTTAACAGTAGATTGAAGATGTGAAGAATAATGTGAAGATGTGAAGAATAATATGTGAAGCATAATGGCTGAAAACTCTCTAAATATGGTGAAAGACTAAAATTTATCGGTTCAAGAAGCTCAGAGAACCCTGATTAGGAAAATACAAAGAAAAACTACAAACATAAACACAGTAGTCAAACTACTGCAAACAAAACACTAGGTAAAATCTAAAAACAGCCAGAGAAAAATGACAAATTACATACAGGGGATAATGACTTCAATAATCCCTAACGTCTCATCAGAAACAATGGAGGCCAGAAATTAGTGGAATGATCTTTAAAATGCATAAAAGTGGGGGGGGGGGAGTACTGTCAACCCAGAACTTTATATCCAGCAAAAATATAAGAATGAAGGAAAAATAAAGACATGTTTAGATAAAAGAAAAAAACCTCATCAACAAACCTAAACTACAGAAAATGCTAAGAGACATTCTCTATGCTGAAGGGAAATAACACATAAACATTTAAATCTTCAGAAAGGAATGAAAAGCACTTTCACGTTGACTTAAAGTCTTTGTCCTTTAGGACTCAAAGATTCTGATTAAAGCACCACTAAGTGAGCCTAACTTCTTTTCCCATCTTCACTCTCTTAACCATAAATATATACACATACCACCAAACATGCAGAGATAGAGAGATATGCAATAAGTGGGATTAACACTACAAGGATCAGGTACCCAAAGTAAACTGTAGATTCCCTAGTTCCTGCAAGCTTTTACCATGTTGCCTAACTTTCTCAAAGAGTAGCACAGGAGACATCTTATTGAGTTTATATACTCTATAAATATAACCCTTCTGACTTCATCAAGATAAAAAGCTTTTGCACAGCAAAGGAAACAGTCAACAAAACCAAAAGACAACTGACACAATTGGAGAAGATATTTGCAAATGACATATCAGAAAAAGGGCTAGTATCCAAAATCTATAAAGAACTTATCAAACTCAACACCCAAGAACAACTAATCCAATCAAGAAATGGGCAGAAGACATGAACAGACATTTCTGCAAAGAAGACATCCAAATGGCCAACAGACACATGAAAAAGTGCTCAACATAACTCAGCTTCAGGGAAATCCAAATCAAAACCTCAATGAGATATCACCTCACACCAGTCAGAATGGCTAAAATTAACAAGTCAGGAAACAACATCTGTTGGCGAGGATGCGGAGAAAGGGGAACCCTCCTACACTGATAGTGGGAATGCAAGCTGGTGCAGCCACTCTGGAAAACAGTATGGAGGTTCCTCAAAAAGTTGCAAATAGAGCTACCCTATGACCCAGCAATTACACTACTGGGTATTTACCCCAAAGATACAAATGTAGGGATCCGAAGGGGTATGTGCACCCCAATGTTTATAGCAGCAATGTCTACAATAGCCAAACTATGGAAAGAGCCAAGATGTCCATCAACAGATGAATGGATAAAGAAGATGTGGTCCATGTATACAATGGAATACTATGCAACCATAAAAAAAAAAAAAAAAAAACACGAAATCTTGCCATTTGCAACGACGTGGATGGAACTAGAGGGTATTATGCTAAGAGAAATAAGTCAATCAGAGAAAGACAAGTATCATATGATCTCATTGATATGAGGAATTTGAGAAATAAGACAAGGGATCATAGGGAAGGGAGGTAAAAATGAAACAAGATGAAACCAGAGAGGGAGACAAACCATAAGAGACTCTTAATCTCGGGGCGCCTGGGTGGTTCAGTTGTTAAGCGTCTGCCTTCAGCTCAGGTCATGATCCCTGGGTCCTGGGATCGAGCCCCACATCAGGCTCCCTGCTCAGCGGAGAGCCTGCTTCTCCCTCTGCCTGCAGCTCCCCCTGCTTGTGTTCCCCATCTCCTGTCTCTCTCTGTCAAAAAAAATCTTAAAAAAAAAAAAAAAAGAGACTCTTAATCTCAGGAAACAACCTGAGGATTGCTGGAGTGGTGGGGGGTGGGAGGGATGGGGTGGCTAGGTGATGGACATTGGGGAGGGTATGTGCTATGGTGAGCACTGTGAATTGTGTAAGACTGATGAATCACAGACCTGTACCTCTGAAACAAATAATACATTATAGGTTTAAGGGGGAAAAAAAAGAAGATAGTAGGAAGGGAAAAATGAAGGGGGGGAAATCGGAGGGGGAGATGAACCATGAGAGACTATGGACTCTGAGAAACAAACTGAGGGTTTTGGTGGGGGGTATGGGTTAGCCTGGTGATGGGTATTTAGGAGGGCACGTATTGCATAGAGCACTGGGTGTTATACGCAAACAAGGAGTCATGGAACACTACATCAAAAACTAATGTTGTAATGTATGGTGACTAACATAATAAAATAAAATTTAAAAAAAGAAAAAATATATTTTTATATATGTAATATAGAATAATATAGAATATATAATATATTCTGTTATTCAATATTTTGTTTCATTTACTGTAAAATGAAAATCACAAACAGTAAACATTCTGAAAGATAGATGGTCAGTTTCCATAAATGCTTCAGTATGTAACCTTTTCAAGGAACAGACTCCATTATACACTTGTTTTGTACCCACAACAGTACCTAGCAGAGAGCTGGGCACAGAGTTAAGTGCTTAACATTTACTGTTTTCAAATAGCGCTGATAGTTGAAATGCATTGTATCTAGTAAATTTACCCTTCATCCATCCTGAAACTATACAGCAGTTTTACATTAAGTTATAAGACTAAATGTAGAAATGGAAATTTTTCCTCCTGGTATTAGAGAAGTCTATTGTTTGAGAACTCATTCATTAAGACCCTACCCAAGGAAAAGAAAGGGTAAGAAACTGAAAAAGAAATGAGAATTTGATGGAAAAACTTCATTATTTCCAGGAGTTCAGCCTAATCCACTTGTCTTCCCTATTAACTCCTAGGACCAAGATTTACTACTTAGTATAAGGAATAATGCAGAAAATTATTAATATATGATTTGGTTACTTAAAGTCCTTTCCCTATTTTTTAATTTAATTATTTTAATTTTGTTATTGTTGAGCTATAATTCTTTCTACATTCTGGATAATAACCCCTTATCAATACAGACATTTCCCCAAAGAAGATATACAAATGGCTAACATCATTAGCATCATTAGTGATGCTTAACATCACTAACAGAGAAATGAAAATCAAAACTATAACGCAATATCACCTCACACCCATTAGGATAGCCACTCTCAAAAATGCAAATTACATCAAGTGTTGGTGAGGACGTGGAGAAACTGGAACCCTTGCATACTATTAGTGGGACTGTAAAATGGTGCAGCCACTATCAAAAACAGTAAGGAGTTTCCTCAAAAGATTAAAAATAATTTACTATATGATCCAGCAATCCTACTTCTGAGTATACAACCAAAAGAGATGAAAGCAGGATCTCAGAGAAATATTTGCAAACTCATGTTCACAATGGCATTATTCAGGGTGCCTGGGTGGCTCAGTTGGTTAAGCAACTGCCTTCAGCTCAGGTCATGATCCTGGAGTACCAGGATCGAGTCCCGCATCGGGCTCCCTGGTCAGCAGGGGGTCTGCTTCTCCCTCTGACCCTCTTCCCTCTCGTGCTCTCTGTCTCTCATTCTCTCTCTCTCAAATAAATAAATAAAATCTTTAAAAAAAAAAAAATGGCATTATTCACGATAGCCAAGAGGTGGAAGCAACCCAGTGACGGATAGAGAGAAAATGTGGCATATACATACAACAGAATATTGCTCAGCATTTAAAAAAGAAGGAAATCCTGTCACATGCCACAACATGGATGAACCTGAGGGCAATATGCTAAGTGAAATGAGCCAGTCACAAAAAGACAAACACTCTATGATTCCCCTTATACGAGGTATCTAAAGTAGTCAAATTTATAGAAACAGAAAATAGAACTGTGGTTCCCAGAGGCTGGAGAAAGGGAAATAGGAAGTTGTTCAATGGGAATAGAGTCTCAGTTTTGCAAGATGAAAAACTTATAGAGATGCACAACAAGGTGAATGCAAGTTAATGCTATTAAACTGTACACTTAAAAATGGTAAACTTGATGTTTTGCTTTCTTCCTCTTTCCTTCTTTTCCCTTTTCCTCTACTCAATCCGCCCCCAACTCAAAATATATACACTGAATCAACAAAACAGAGGAAAGAAAAATGAGCATTCTGCTCTTTTCCCTTTGCAGTTCTCCACAACAAGCATTAGCTGTAGTTCAGAAATGAGGGAGTGAAGGAGGGCACGTATTGGGATAAGCACTGGGTGTTATACGCGACTAATGAATCGTTGAACACTACAACAAAAACGTATGATGTACTATATGCTGGCTAACTGAACATAATAAAAAAAGAAAAGAAAGAAAGAAAGAATGAGGGAAAAGTTGAAGGGAAGCTCAATTCCAGGCTTCTAATTTCAGGGAACCAGAACATTTCTTCCAATTCAGGCTCAAGCTGGCAACTCTATTAGGCAAGAGGGTAATGTACTTGAGTACCCAAGATCTTTAAAACCAAATGAGAAATTGGGCGCCTGGGTGGCTCAGTCGTTAAGCGTCTGCCTTCGGCTCAGGTCGTGATCCCAGGGTCCTGGGATCGAGTCCCACATCGGGCTCCCTGCTCGGCGGGAAGCCTGCTTCTCCCTCTCCCACTCCCCCTGCTTGTGTTCCTGCTCTCGCTATCTCTCTCTCTGTAAAATAAATAAATAAAATCTTAAAAAAAAAAAAAAATGAGAAATTAATTTAAATAATAAAATATTACTATGCTCTTTCACATTCATAGTTAATGTACTAAAACTGATCTCAAATTAAAAGCAAAAATAAATAAATAGGCAAAAATAAGAAACAACACACAGACATAACATTTTCTTTATTAACCACTGAAACAAAAAAAATAAGAAAACAGATCTCACAAATGAATAGCTATTCCATTAGAAAATACTTCATTCTACAATCTCTTTGAGCTGCTTTTCCATCAATTTCATCAGGTTTTGTTTCTTCATTTCTGTTTGGGTGGAAAGTCCCATAATAAACAATAAGAAAAATAATTCCAAGGACAAGAGTAAGAGCTACAGTGATACTGATAGACATAAAATAGTCTGAATTAAAAATAGAGACTGGGGAAATCCAGAACACAACCAATATCCCCACTGTGGCCAGTACCCTTACAATATAATAACAAAACATTGGACATTTGGTATTCTGTCCCTTAATATTAAAAAATGTAAAAGTAAGAATGAATCCAACAACAACTCTGTATAAGAATTCCATACTTATAGAAGCACAAAATTGAGTTTGCTTTTTAAATGCCCACAATATCCCTAAAAACCAAAGAAATAACAACAGAAATAATGCAATCTTAACATTTAAGAATAAAAGAAGTACAACACTCAGCATCCAAGATAATAATGTAAACAACTTGTAAAAGAGGTATGTGAATTTGGGACAGAATCCATTAAGGAGATTTTTATCAGGCAAGGATTTTCTTAAAGCTACTTGATAATCAACAGTTGACCAAGAAATAGCACAGCAAGAGACCATAATGGCTGCATCTACAAAATAAAAAATAAAAAATAGATATACTGTTATAGGAATAATAATAGCAATATTAAATTACTATATGCCATACATGCTTCATCTTTATCTATATACACACACCTAAAACACATCAAGTACTTTATATACTCATCTCACCTAATCCTTTGAAATAGATATTAATATTCCCATATTACATATGAAAGAATTGCTGCTTAGAAAATACACATATTACTTGACTTAAGTCACACAGCTAGCAAGTTGCAGAGAGCTGAGATTTGAAGCTAAATCTGCCTGATTTCAAAGTTGGTGTACTTAAATGCTATATTAGATTGCTTTATAAGATTTTAAATTCACTGTACAAATTTTATTGTGCAACTGGTATAATGGAAACTGCACACTCTGGAAGTCCTCTAAGAGACTACAATTACAGTCCTAGCTTCTCCAGTGTCTTTGGCTTTGACCTTGAATATATACTTAATTCACCAAGAGACAGCATAATGGGGGACAGCGGTAAGAAGGAAGGGAGGAAGAGAGGGAGGTTAAACAGAAAATTCAATGTAAGTATAAGGTATCAACAAGCTCAATTTCCCATTTCTCTAGATGATGAATCAAATAAATAAATATATTCTAAAACTTACAAATTTCTATAGACTTGACATCTTTACCCCTTTTCTCCCCCAACAAATAACAGAAGTTCATTATTACTTTGGAAAGGCATGCCATTAGCCCCACTGTCAAAGCTGAGAACTTTTATAAAACTGAAAGCAAAGACATTAGAGGATTAGAAAGAATTTAAAGCAGAATACAGAATGCTATTCCTTCCCACTTAGTCTCATTGGAGGTCTATATATTAGGATAAAAAGGCAATTTACTTAAAATAAATTGACCTATTGAAGAAGATTATGATGATTTTAAATGCCTTTGTCTACTCTCCTGGTTTTACAATATTCCATTCTGGACCATACAATTAGCTGGACTTTTTTCTTTTTTTTTTAAGATTTTATTTATTTGACAGAGAGAGACACAGCAAGAGAGGGAACACAAGCCCGGAGAGTGGGAAAGGGAGAGGGAGAAGCAGGCTTCCTGCTGAGCAGGGAGCCTGATGCAGGACTCGATCCTAGGACCCTGGGATCATGACCTGAGCCGAAGGCAGACGCTTAACCATCTGAGCCACCCAGGCGCCCCCTTTTTTCTTTCTTCTTTAATTCAAACATATTTTAATTAAAGCACTGCTTTCCCCTAAATTGTCCTATGATTTTTTTTCTCTAATTAGTTTTAACTTCTACCAAACTAATACATAACAATTGAACAAATAAACAAAAAAAAATTAATACATATAAAAATCACTAAGCTCTACCCCTCCTCACCTCTCAGTCACAGCCCCCAGAAGAAATCACTAAAACTCTTCTAACTTTTCTTCTGACATTTATTGCTGTATTTGTAAATAAATATTTTTTACTTTATCTGCTTTAGATACTGCTTCTTGATTTCCTCTTTGGAAAGAAGAAAATTTAGCACATACACACATAAATACACACCTTCCTTGCATTTTCCTCTCCCTCTGTCTAGCCCAACAGAGTAACTTCACAATTTTTGGTAAAAGTCAGTATTTGGTGTTTATCTTATTATAAGTATGTAAGTATGTATGGTTTTTTTTTTACTGCTCAGCCAAGTATTACACTGATATATTACCTTTCTTTTAAAACTGTTCATTGTTCCTTCACTTGCTTAGTTTTTCATAACCCTATCAATATTTCTTAGGAAAATCTTCAAATTAATTAATTAGTAAAACTCCCCTATATACACATCTATTAATTTGTTCCTTTTTTCTAAGAATAGGATCCTATTGGTCTAAGGTGGTTGTTCTCAAGTTTTGCTTTCTGCCTTCCCAGAAATTCCTTTCACTTCTCTTTGGTCTTAACTTCCTGTTTCCTGTTTTCAAGTCTTGCTTTATTCTCACGTTTTGATCAAGCATTCTCCAGATATTCCTGAGTGATGTTGCACCTAAGCAAAAAATTTTTGAGACCATGTATATCTCAAAATGTCTTTATTCTAGAAACAGAATTGAAAGTTAAAAAATGTGGGGTCCCCGGGTGGCTCAGCCGGTTAAGCATTTGCCTCTTGTTTTTGGCTCAGGTCAAGATCTCAGGGTCCTGGGATCAAGCCCCGAGTCAGGCTCTATGTTCAGCATGGAGTCTGCTTGTCCCCCTCTGCCCGCCCCGCCCCTGCATGCTTTCTCTCAAATTAATTAATTTTTTAAAAATCTTTTTAAAAAAGAAAATTAAAAAATGTTTTGGGAGGGCGCCTGGGTGGCTCAGTCGTTAAGTATCTGCCTTCAGCTCAGGTCATGGTCCCAGGGTTCTGGGATCGAGCCCCACATCGGGCTCCCTGCTTGTCATGAAGCCAGCTTCTCCCTCTCCCACTCTCCTTGCTTGTGTTCCCTCTCTTGCTGTGTCTCTCTCTGTCAAATAAATAAATAAAATCTTTAAAAAAAAAAATGTTTTCGGGGCACCTGGGTGGCTCAGTCAGTTGAGCGTCTGTCTGGCTTCCGCTCAGGTCAGGGTCCTGGGATCAAGCTCCACATCGGGCTGCCTGCTCAGCATGGCAGAGGGGGGGTTGTTGCTTCTCCCTTTCCTCTCCCTCTACCCTCTACCCCCACCCCGCTCATGCACTCTCTCTCTAATAAATAAAAACCTTTAAAATTTTTTTAAAATGTTTTCCATTGAAACTTTAAAGTCATTGCTCTATAAGCTCTAATTTCAAGTAATACAATTAAGAATTTCAATGCCATTCAATTTCTCTCACATCTCATAGAATGTTATCTTTATCCTTGCTTCTCCGAATGTTATAATGATAGGCTCAGTATGGCCATTTTTATTCACACTTTCAATCTAATAACCCACATCCTTCAGTGATATGCTGTTTTATTCTTTGGTGGTTTTGCTAGAAATCACAACATGCATATTTAATATATCAAAGTTTTATGTTAATGTTTTACTTCATAGATGGGTTTATAACAAAAGTAATGAAGCTTAAATTTCAGGGACTCACACCTGCCCAAGTCCTTCCAAGCCTAGCAAAGCCCTAGCAATGTGTTCACTCTGTCATATATTTTTATAAGATTTGGGAAAATAAGACATTTTAAATGCAGTTGATTAAATGCCCTGTCTCTACTCCTACTTACTCTCTCATATTTTTCCTTGGTATATTGAAGTGGCTGTGGTCATTTTAGAGACCTAAGGGAAACTGAGTTGAGAATACATTTAGTTTAGGTTTGAGAAATATGTTTATAAGACCTGTTTAAATAATTAAGATCTCACTAAGTGACAGAGCTAAGATTCTCAGGCAGTTTGCCTGATATTAACACTTCACGGGGCGCCTGGGTAGCTCAGTCCTTAAGCGTCTGCCTTCAGCTCAGGTCAGAGCCCAGGATCCTGGGATGAAGCCTGCGTCGAGCTCCCTGCCCTGCGGGAAGCCTGCTTCTCCCTCCCCCACTCCCCTGCTTGTGTTCCCTCTCTCTTTGTGTCTCTCTCTGTCAAATAAATAAATAAAATCTAAAAAAAAAAAAAAAAAGATACTTCACTATATTGCCATCAACAGGCCTTTGATTACTTAACATTAGGCATAATGGTCTAGCCTTATCCAGTTGACATTATTAGTTTGACACTATTTCCCATTTCTTACTAATCTACCTGCTCTAATCTATTTTTCTGATCATTTAGCTAACCTAACATTAAATCACACTCTATCCAAACTAAATTCCTTGTCTTTACAACCATATCTTTGCTTATGTATTTCTCTCAGTCTGAAATGACCTTGTCAAATTTCGCATATACAGATTATTATTTTCTTTCTGAGTTGATATTACTGACACCAGTGAAGAAAATCTAAGACTACCAATATTTACTAAATGAGACATCAATAATAAACTAGTGTTGTCAATTCAAACAGTATTGAAAATTAGTTACTTCATCAAAAAAATGTGATATATTCTGATTTTGTAGCACATTAGTAAAGAAACTGCCAGTGTTTTTCCAAACTTAACAATCCAAAAAATATACATATTATTAATAATTTGTGAAGTTGAAAGCTTTTCTAAGTTAAAATAAAAAACAAATTTCAATCAACTATGCTAAAAAACAGATTGAATTTTTCTATTCTCTCTACAAAATTAAAAATTATCAAAAGTCAGAGTATGCAGCCAAAAAAATTAGAGTATCAAAATAATAAAAAAAAATATTGCTTTTCTTCCTCTTGTGAAATCTGTGGCATTTGTCAGCTTTTTTATATCTGTAATGTAATTTATTTTTTTTTAATGTTTACTTTCCTACCTTTTATGGACTGAACTGTATTCCCCCCAAATTCATATGATGAAGCCCTAAACTTCAATGCGACTCTATTTTGAAATAGTGCCTTAAAGAGGTTTTTAAGGCTAAATAAGGTCATAAGGGCAGGACCTAAGTCTGATAGGACCAATGTCCTTATAAGAGGAAGAGACACCAGAGATCTTTCTCCATACACAGAGGAAAGGCCATGTGAGGACACAGCAATAAGGTGGCCATCTGCAACCCAAAGAGAGAACCCTTACCGGAAACCAGCTCTGCTGGCACCTTGATCTTAGACTTCCCATCTCCAGAACTTTAAGAAAATATATTTCTGATAGTTAAGCTGTAGAATTCTATCATGGCAGGGGCGCCTGGGTGGCTCAGTCATTAAGCATCTGCCTTCAGCTCAGGTCATGATCCCAGAGTCCTGGGATCGAGCCCCACATCGGGCTCCCTGCTCTGCCGGAAGCCTGTTCTCCCTCTTCCACTCCCCCTGCTTGTGTTCCCTCTCTCGCTGTGTCTCTCTCTAGCAAATAAATAAATAAAATCTTAAAAAAAAAAAAAAAAAGAATTCTATTATGGCAGCCTACACAGACTAACACAATGTCTAATTTGTTTTCATATTATATTCTTTTGCTTAAATACGGTCTCTCTAAATGTTTTAGTTTTACACTTCAAATAACCCAGATCCACCTTTGCTTTACCTTTTTTCTGGACTATACAAGGAATTTAAAACACTTTAACTCCATTATCTTCTACCAGACTTACATGTTATCACTGTCTTATACTTTCCTTCTATTTTTTTCTTAACTACATAGTATTATTTTTATTTTACAGTCTTCATTTAGATTTACTCACATATTTACTATTTTCTTTCCTCTTTATTCCTTCTTGCATCTCAGAATACCTCTGTCCTGCATTAAGTATATTCTTTGGAATTTCCTTTAGTAGTGATATGCTAAGGCATGGATTTCTTTTACTTAGTTGCTTGTCAGATGAAGGGCTTCCTGAATCTGTGGGTAGGTGACTCTCATCATTTCTGAAATTTTTTCAGCCATTAACTTTTCAAAATTACCTCTGATCCATTCTTTCTCTCCTCTCCTTCACAGACTCTGCTCAGATGTATATTAAACCTTCTCATCCCACCTTCTATGTCTCTTAATATCCCTTTCATATTTTCTATCTCTTTGTCTCTATAAAGTATAATCTGAATAATTTCTTCTGATCTGGCACTGAATCACTATACAGTTATGTCTTATCTGCTAAGTTTTTAATTTCAATTCTTAAATTTTTTCATTCTCATAAATTCTACTCTTTTTCAAATACACAATTCATTTTTTATAGTTTCCTATTCTATATTTTTCAGTTCATCATTTACCTCTTTCAACACAACAGGATGTATGTCTTATACTTTGCAACTGTTAATTTCCAATACCTAAGGGCTTAATAAGGTTTTTTCTATTTCTGCTGTTCCTACTCATGATGCCTTATTTCTTTTGGTGCTATAAATTACTGTAAGCCATTCATTTTCCTTGGAAAACTATCTGTGAAAATTACCTGAGGCCCAAGAGTAAGTGAATTCCTCCAGGGAGGACTTACACTTGTTTGTGCCAGATGGCTAGGGTCACTATCAGTCTGGGACCACTTTAAACTATATTCATAGCTTGGCTTTTATTAGTTTGTTTTTGGGTTTTTTGTTTTGTTTTTTGGACTAAAGATGAGAATTTTGATTGCAAATTGTTATATTTTTATGTTTCCCTGCTCTACTCAGCAGCAAGGCAATATTCCTTGCTATCTCCTGAAAGTAGATACTTTTGTCCTGAGGAGGGTACCTTTTGGGGTAACAGTTCTACAGATTAGAACTTTCTATCAGACGTCCCTTCCTTATGAGGACTGAGTTTTGTCTTCAGTCCACACACTGGAAGCTATCAAAACTGAATCTGCTACTTACAGGTTTGGTTAAAAAAAACAAAACAAACAAACCAAAAAACCCTCCAGATATAAATGCCTTTGGAATCTTATTTAACCCTGCTGTGTT
Organism: Mirounga leonina; assembly: GCF_011800145.1. Lineage (NCBI taxonomy): Eukaryota > Metazoa > Chordata > Mammalia > Carnivora > Phocidae > Mirounga > Mirounga leonina. The sequence continues at coordinate 21,635,357 of NW_023270415.1, read as the reverse complement.
CCCACTTTCAAGTATATTTTGGCCTCTCATATCAGACTGTTTTATGGTTTTATGAAGACTTTTGAAAATATCCAATTGTTTTACATATTTTCAGAGAGAGGATTAATTCAAATAATTTAGCCTTTCGTGGTAAAGTTTATTTAAATAATCTGTTTTCCATCTGCTTTCCATCTTCTCAACATTTGTTGATATTCTAATCTGCTATTCTACTCTACATTCTCTTTGTCCTTGTGGGTTTATATGGTTTTTACTCCTTTACTCTCCTTTTTAGTATAATTTCAGGAAAGTGCAAAGATAAAAGAATATGTTCAGTCTTCTGAAGTAGTTCTATATATAACCTGATTTTTTTTACATTTTATTCTTCCTGATTGTCAAAACAATATATGAGTACCATAGAAAATTTTTAAATTCAGTAAAGTTTAAAGATGAAATAAAATCATTCATAATCCTACTACCCAGAAGCAGCCACAGTTGACATTTTGCATGTTTTCTTCCATTCCTATATAATAATTTCTCTTAAAAATTTCTCTTCCATTCCCTTATAATAATTTCTCCTCAAAAGTATGATAGAAAATTTGGCAGTGAAGAGCTTTGCATTGTGGGAACTCTTTCCTTTCTGTCTCCTGGCCATTTTGGTAGCTGCTTTTGGTTGGGGCTGTCCCACATCTAAGGCAAAAAGATGGTGGCCGCAAAGAAGATGAAAAAGTTGCTGGAGTCAATCAACTCTAGGTTCCAACTCACTATGAAAAGTGGAAAGTATGTGCTGGGGTACAAGCCGCCTCTGAAAATGATCAGACATGGCAAAGCGAAACTGGTCATCCTCGCCAACTGCCCAGCCTTGAGGAAATCTAAAGTAGAATACTACACCATGTTGTCCAAAACTGGTGTCCATCACTACAGTGGCAATAATATTGAATTGGGCACAGCGTGTGGGAAATACTATAGAGTATGACACTAGCTATAACTGATCCAGGTGATTCTGATATCATTAGAAGCATGCCAGAACAGACTGGTGAACAGTAAATCACACAAAATTTTTCTTATAAAAATTTTCTGGTCAGTTTTCAATAAAACTGACCAGAGCTTGTTTTAAGAAAAAAAAAAGTATGATAGAAAATTTCATAAATTTGTTGCCTAAATTTTATTTTAGAATTACTTTTGTCATTAAAATTTATTTATAAATACTATTTCTAGTGGCTACATCATTTTTTATACTAACAGTCTATAATTAGATTTCTCATTTTTTGCTATTTTTAACTAACATCTCAACTTCTTACTTCAAGAAGAAACTAAAGGATGAGGATAGAACCCTAACATAAAGATAGCTGTTACTGGATCCCACTGCTGGTATGGATGCTGTGTACTACTTGGAATCATCAGAAAATCTACCATAATATAGGCTATAAGCTCTAAATGTTGAACTTCTAGCTTCAAGAACTATATGATATAGAACTTTTAAGCACAAACCCACAAATTCTTTGAATCACAAGGAATACAAAGTCTCATAAGTACATTCTCTTTGATGTATTACTAACAATCAAAGTAAAGGTAAAAATATTAGAAGGGACTACAGTCTAGAGGTTTATGCAAAATTGGAAACAAGAAGACTGTTTGAGGGAATGAACTGATCTCACAGGTGACTCTACCATAGAAGGAACTCCAGGGAAAATGATAATCTGTTCCTCTGAGATGAATCCAAGTATACACAGAACCAGAGTCATTAATGAAAACTGGGGCTATTATTTAGCAAATGGATTTTTTTAACATCTCAAAATAAACACCTAAAAAGATTTTTTTAATGAAAACACCAAAATGAACGTCCTTTAAAAATGAACATTTTACCCTAATGAGGAAATCTGCTAGAGAGGAGGAATATATTGGCCAACTTACAAAATTTTCACAATTTTGTGGCACTTGCACTTTCACCCAATGACTCCAATTCTGGGAATTTACCCTATGGATATACTTCACACATGAAAAATGATTCCTGCATAAGATTACTCAGTGCAGCATTTTTTTTACAAGAGTAAAATATTAGAAATAACCTAAATTAACATAAACATAGGGCTTGTTAAATAAATCATGTTACATCCATAACTTGTAATACTATGCAGATAATAAAAATGAATGAGAGAGTTCTTTCTGTACTGATATGGATAGATCTCCAAGACATACTGTTAAGTGTAAAAAGCAAAGACAATTTTTATGTTACTATTTCTGTAAAAGAAAAAAGAGGAAAAAAAGAATATAGATATTTTTTAAAAATTTTCTGAAAGAATCATCAAAAAACTGACAATAATAGTTTCCTTTCTGGGCAGACAAAAGAAGGAATGGGAAGAAGGGAGAGGGAGACAATATATCTTCATATACTTTTTGATATTTCCACAATATACTTCTTTTCAAAAAAATGAATAATTCTAAAAAAACTGTTAGAAAACTTCCAAAACCTTTCAAAGAGTTATGTAGTTGAGGGGTGCCTGGCTGGCTCAGTCAGTTAAGCATCTAACTCTTGATTTCGATTCAGGTCATGATCTCAGGGTTGTGAGATCAAGCCCCATGTTGGGCTCCGTACTGGGTGTGGAGCCTGCTTAGATTCTCTTTCTCCCTCTCCCTTTTCCCCTCCCCCAACAAACAAATATTAAAAAAAAAAAAAAAAATTCTCAGAGCATCCATTTAACACAGAGCGTTACGAAAGACTTACACTGACTGAAATTTGCTTGACCATGTTCCAGAAAGGTGTAGAGCTGCAAAACAAGTTGTGGGCAGCCTTCCAGGTAGGTCTCAAATAGCCTGAGCATGCTCAAATCAGTCATTCTATCTATAACTTCTTTATGTGGATCAATTTGTTCTTCCATAAAGTTATCAGTTTTGCTGCTATTTTTGAAAGCCACATGATAACCCTTTTTCAAGGCAAACCAATACCTGTAAACACAAACATTTATCTTCAGTAAAATATTCTTTATAACATGTTAATATACATAATAATTTTGGAAAAATTAACGTGTTTAATACAGAATTTTCTAGGGTGCCTGGGTGGCTCAGTTGGTTAAGCGTCTGACTTCATTTAGCTCAGGTCATAATCTCAGGGTCCTGGGATCAAACCCCATTTCAGGCTCCTTGCTCAGAGGGGAATCTGCTTGTCCCTCTGCTCCTCCCCCCACTCATGCGCACATGCACGTACTTTCTAACAAATAAAATCTTTTAAAAAAAATACAGAATTTTCCCACAAACTTTCTCCACTGCAAATTTCTTTCAACTCTGTGAATATCTCCTTGTAGCTTTATTGCAATTCAAACTCCATAAACTTTGGGGCACCTGAGTGGCTAAGTCAGTACAGCGGCTGCCTTTGGCTCAGGTCATGATCCTGAGGTCCTGGGATCGAACCCCACATTGGGCACCCTGCTCAGCAGAGAGTCTGCTTCTCCTTCTCCCTCTTCCTCTGACCCTCCTCCCTCCTCATGGTGCTGCCTCTCTCTCAAATGAATAAAAAACCTTAAAAAAAAAAAAAAAACACTCCATAAACTTCAATTGCATATTTGATAGGCACTGTATGCTAGCACTGTTAAACATACATGATCTCAATTCATCTTCATAGTAATTATGTGAGATGAGTAGGTATCATTCCAACTTCAGATGAGAAAACTAAGGATGAGAATGGTAGTGATTAACTAAAAGTAAAGGGCAGACCAAGACTCCAAACCTAGATCTTATAATTCCTAGTCTCAACCACTACTTTCTGAAAGACAAACTGCAATTTTCAATTCATGCAAGTTATCTTTTTTTTTTAAGTCAAGTTTTTCATGCAAGTTATCTTAACTACAAGACAGATACATGCTCTTAAAATGTCAAAGTTGAAGATGAGACTGAACCGAGCAAACAATTACTCAATATCTACAAGGTGCTAGGCTCTTTGACCATTACCATCCTAGAAAATACGTAATTTCTCAAAGGCTTTTAAAACACCTTTGCTCAGGCTCTTCTTTTTAAAGAATTTTAAAATGAACATGAGTTATCATCATACAAGTAAAACTAATAATAAAACATATTGAGACACTTATTTGAAGAAATTTGGGGCTAGCAAAAAGGCAACAAGGATTCTAGCCCAAAGTTTATCAAAACTCTTTATTCCTCAGTTTCCTCATATAAAAATAAGAGCAGTGATATATAGCTTGTTTCAGTCGGCCCCTTCTGTCAACGTTTCCCATTTCAGTAAATGGTACGAACATTTACCATGTCGCTCAGACCAAAAACATGGAAATAATTTCCAACTCCTTTATTTTTTCTCATACCCTAAAAAAATTCTTCAGCAGATTCTCTTGGTTCTTCAAATATATCCAAATCTGAACACATCACACATCATCACTTCCGCTGCCTCAATCCTAATTTAAACAGCCAACATCTCTGGTCTAGATTACTTCAACAGCCTCATAACTGGTCTCCAATTCTATTCCTGCTCCCTATGCATCCTATTCTGTACATAGCATCTAGACTGAACCTGTTAAACATAATTCAGATGTCACTCTGCTGAAAATGTTCCAATGAACATTTTGTTCCATCAAACTTAGAATACAACCCAAAGTCCTTACCATATTTTAAAAGGCCCTTCATAATCTGCCTCACATACACTACCCCCACTACCTTTCCATCTCATTTTTCTAGCACTTCCAATATACACTTCTTACTGTTTTTCCCAACTTAAAGGCTTTTGTCTTTGCTACTCCATCTGCCTGGAACTCTTCTGGGTCTGATGTGGTAGATGTTGGTCCAGAAAGTTCTGCACATGCATGGCACCATCTCCCATGAACACCCATAGGAGGGCATGCCTGATCTCTACTTCTACAGAGATTCTGAAGAGATTGAAAAAAAAAAAAGAGCAGGCTGCTGCTAAAAAGGCTGTGACCAAGGAGAAATTTCAGGGTGAATGGACTGCCCCAGCTCCTGAGTTCACCACTACTCAACCTAAAGTAGCTGACTGGTCTAAAGGTATGCAGGTGCCCTTGGTGCCTATTCAGCAGTTCCCTACTGAAGACTGGAGCGTTCAGCCGGCCACTGAAGACTGGTCTGCAGCTTCAACTGCTCAGGCGACTGAATGGGTAGGAAAAACCACTGAGTAGTCTTAAGCTGCTCTTCCACAAACTCTTAAACAAAATGGAAATAAGGCTGACAGTAATTAAACAGTTTCTTATAAAAATGAAAATTTAAGTGGTGCCTGGGTGGCTCAGTCAGTTGAGCATCGAACTCTTGATTTCTCCTCAGGTCATGATCTCAGGGTCATAGGATCGAGCCCCGCATGAGGCTCTGCACTCAGCACAGTGTCTGCTTGACCCTCTCCCTCCCCGCACTGTGCATGCATGGTCTCTCTCTCGCTCTCTCTTAAATAAATGAGTAATCTTTAAAAAAAAATAGAAAATTAAAAAAATTTTTAAAAAACAAAATTTACAAATTTACTCAACTTCATTCAGGTATCTACTCAAATGCCACTTCCTCACAGAAGTCTTTCCAGATCACATCATCTAAAGTAGTACTACTCTCCATCATATTCTCTTTATCCTGTGTTTTTTTCATCACCACTTGACGTATTACTTATTTTTATCTTTACCTCCTCACAAAAATGAAATCTACATGAAAGCAGGGACTTTGTTTTGTTTTGCTAATCAACTAGAACAATAGCTGGTACATAGTAGGTTTTTAGGAAATATTTACTGAATGAATTAGTAAATGAAAGCTCATATTTCTTCCGTAAAGAGACAGTAGATAGGAAAGAACTTTGAAAAGCTGGAAGTAAAACACAAATATAAGATACTCCTATCGTAAACAAGATATATACATACATGGATATACAAAGATTCATTATGTGGCAAACAGAAGTATGTTTTTCGGGGAAGTGGGTAGGGGAATGGGGTAATTGGGTGATGGGCATTAAGGAGGGCACTTGATATAATGAGCACTGGGTGTTATATGCAACTGATGAATCACTAAATTCTACCCCTGGAACTAATAATATAGTATATGTTAACTAAATTGAATATAAATTTTAAAAAATTTTTAAGAAGGATATTTTTATCACAGTTTTAAATAACATGGTCTATTATATTCATTGTGGGCTAGATGCCAAGGCAGAAAGCCTACAAAAATGATGGTGTCCATTTTCAATGACCTTACAACCTAATAGGAAGGTCAAGCCTGTAAACTATTAGCTGTAATACAAGGCAGAAGAAATAACTACTCAATAGAAATGTAAATACTCTCGTAAAAGTACAAAATAAAAAAATGATGAACACTCCCTAGAATTTATAGGTGAGATTTACAGGGAAAGTTGTGTTTGAGTCTTTTCTGGGTATCTGGCACAATAGGAAGTTCTCATATGTATATTATATAATACTATTATGTAATACAATATCATGTTCCTGTTCCTAAAGTAGATTATAAACTTTTCACAAATATTAACAGGTACATACCCACAGCATAGAGTGGGAGAGGTAGCAAAGCATAGTGGCTAGGAGTACAAATTCTAATACAGCCAGAATGCCTGAGTTCAAACCCCAGCTCCATCACTTCCTAGCTTAACCTCTCTGCTCCTGAGTGTCCTCATCTGAAAAGTGGAAGCATTCATCATATCCACCTCATTGAATTGTGGTGAAGAAATTTAATACACGTAAACTGCTTAGACCAGTACCTGGCACATGTTAAGTACCATATGGGTGACTATTAAACAAACAAAAAAAATAGCTGTTTATAGATGTTCACATTAACACTTTCAGTAACTTTAGGGAGCAATTTTTCCAATTCTGTAGCAATTAATGGAAAATCAATACAAAGTTCTGCTTATCTAAAGGATAACTTCATGGGAAAGGGGAGTATGAATATAATTTTTTAGTCAGTAAGATATTGTTTCAGTTTTATGGAACAAATGATTAAGAAGCCAAAGGAAAAAAAAACAAGGGCGCTTTCTTAAATTTTGTCACAACATATTCTTTTATTTGAGATAAAAAGGCACCAGCTTCCACTATTGATGGGTTACTTTATATCAGGCTAATCCTCCTACTGATGACAGTGATAAATTCTAGACAAAACATAAAAGAGAACAAAGCACAGAAGAGGAACCAAAAGTAAGAAGAAACAAGAGGGCATTCAATCCTTGAAAAAAGGGCATCATACTGTATGAGATACACATTTATCTGGCCTTTCCTCTGAAGACATCCCATAGCCGAAAGGGCACAAAGCAGATACAGCTCAAGCAGAAAATCAAAATATTACTGGCCCAAAGAATCAAAGGACTGGGTTTGAATCTACCAGAATGGTTAGAAATTAAAGGGGGGGGAAGTCTCAGGAAAGAGGAAGCCACAGAGTAGAGAACACCCAAGTCTGCATATACTCTCCTCTGATACATGGTTGACCCCTTACTATGTTTGTGTGGGATGAGACTCCGAGGAACTGAGGAAAAATTCGCCAGAAAGAACCTAAGCAAAGATTTCAGCAGCTGTCTACCCCAAGGAAGAGTCTAGAGTTTGAGTTCCACCAAATTAGAGGGGCTTGGTTGATACTTCAGGCATTCCACCGAAACCCCAAAAGAGGCATGTTTTAGGAGTAAAGACCATATTTCAGGTCTGAGAGATTTTTCCTTGAACTAAGAACAAAATCAAAATACACCTTCCCTAACAAAACCTAAACCAAGCCTCTGTAACACAACAAGGTAATTTGCCAATAATTTAACATCTGCTTTTTCTTCAGTGGAAGATAACAGAAACTAGTCTCTACAAAATCTCAATCACAATGTCCACTACACAATAAAAAATAACTTGACATGCAAATAAACAGGGAAATGTGAGTTATACAGACGAAAATCATTTAGCAAAAAACATCAGTTAATAGAAGCATACCCATAGATGACTCAGATGTTGAAATTAGCAAACAAACTAAAGCACAGAGAAAAAAACTGGGGAAAAAGAGTCACAGAATCTCGATAACACAGGTGTACACAAGTCCCAAAAGAAAAAGAGTGAGATGATGGGGAAAAAAAAAAAAAAATTACTTGACAAAATATTTGTAAATAAATAGCCAAAAATATTTTCTAAATTTGATCAAAAACAACATACAGATCCAAAAAGTTCAAAGAACCCAAACAGTAAAAATACAAACAAAACCATACATAGGCCCATCATACTCAAATTGCTGAGAATTCAGTATAAAAAGAAAATCTCAAAAATAGAGAAAAAAGATACAGTCCATCCTGGGAAACAAAAAGAATGTTAACTGACTTCTCACCAAAAACAACAAAAGCCAGAAGATGACAATATCAGTAGTCACGCAAAATGTAAATGGATTAAACACTTCAACTGAATGAGACTGTCAAACTGGATAAAAAAAATCAAGATTCACTTCTGGTGCTTTGCAAGAGACTCTCTTTAAACTCTTTGTTTTTGATCAAATTTCAAACAGATAGTTTGAAAGGAAATTACCAAAAATTGTTGGTATGGTTATATTAATATCTCAGACAAAAGAGACTTCAAATCAAGGAATATTACCAGGGATAAGGAGGGTCATGTCATAACGATGTATAAGAATCAATTCTTCATGAAGACATCTGTATGTACCTAATAATGGAGCTTTAAGATACAGGAAGCAAAAATTGTCAAAAATAAAAGGAGAAAAAGACAAATCCATAATCTTAGTTGAGGATTTTAACACTTATCTCTCTCAGCAATTGAAAGAAAAACAAGGCCAAAAAAAATATATCAGTAAGGATATAGAAGATTTTAATAACACTATCAGCTTAATCATCCTAATTTACATGTATAGAACACTACATTCAACAATGGCAAATTATAAATTCTTTTCAAATGCACATGGAATATTCACCAAGTCGGACTATGTGCTGGGCCTTAGAACAAATCTCAGTAAATTTAAGAAGGGTATAATCATACAAAGTATGTTCTCTGACCAAAACAAAATTAAATGAGACATCATCAACAATAAGATATCTAGGAAAATCCCCAAATATTTAGAATTTGTGGTAAAAGGTCCAGATCCTAAAGTTTCATAAATACTGCAACCTAGGAAATCTGAACATTACTAAAAGACCTCTCTCTAAAGAGTTTCAGATAGAAAATAAGAAAGACAGTCCAACTGTTTAATGCCCATTTAAGAAACTCTAAAAAGAAAGAAGGAAGAATCTGTGAGAAAAGGAGATTCATCTCCCATTGTACTCTATTTTATACAATTTGAACTTTTTTTTACAATGTGTTTAAAAGGAGCAAAAATAACACCCATATTTTAAATAATTCAAATGTCTTTCATATACCCATCAAAAGGAAAGTCTCCTTTGGCAAAGAAAAAGGTTTTATCACAAATCATACATAAAATGGAAATGCAAAAGTGTCATCTAATTTATATTCTGGAAAATGAAACGTTCTTCTCCACAGACCCCTGAGCAGTAACCGCGTACTTAGTAAGAACAGGCACTTATATCTAATAAATAATTCATGTTGATATTCCTTGTCTTTCATCTACCAACACAAACTCAATTTAGCTATCCTATAGAGAAATGAATCCATAATTTAGTATATCTCAAGTTTTTCTATACTTAGTCTGCACAATCCCTAAGATAATTTGGCCCATTTTTACTGTTTTAAGTCTTGCTTATTTCTCGCTATTTGTCTCAGTATTCTGTCACTTCCTACACTAACATACAAAGATAAAGAAAAAGAAAGACAAAAAGAAGGAAGTGTCTTTGTTTATCTAGCTGGCATTTTTCACTAATAGCCAACCTAATTCAATTTTTCCTTTTTCCTTTTCTCTAATTATTTGAACAGGCAAAATAGTCACATAATGCAAAAATCAAAAAGTTATTCACTGAAAAAACTTCATCCCACTCCTATGACCCAACTACGCAGGTTTCATGCTCCCCAATGACCACAAGAATTCACTGTTAGTAGTTTCATGTGTACCCTTCTAGAGTTTGTTTATGCATATGCAAGCAAGATTATAACCAAGTATATAAGCCTTTCACCGCCTTCTTTTACACAGATTGTAGCATATCATAACCACTGTCTGCACCTGTCTTTTCACTTAAAAATACTTCTTAGACAGTTTCTTCAACAAATGGTGTTGGAATAACTGAACAGCAACATGCAAAAGAATGAAACTGGACCACTTTCTCACATAATACACAAAAACAAATTCAAAACAGATTAAAGACATAATTGTGAGACAGGTATCTATCAAAATTCTAGAGGAGAACACAGGGAGTAACCTCTTTGACATCAGCCATAGCAACTTCTTTCTAGATATATCTCCAGAGGCAAGGGAAACAAAGGCAAAAATAAACTATTGGGACTTCATCAAAATAAAAAGCTTCTGCACAGCGAAGGCAACAATCAACAAAACTAAAAGGCAGCCTACGGAATGGGAGAAGATATGTGCAAATGACATATCTGATAAAGGGTTAGTATGCAAAATACATAAAGAACTTATCAAACTCAACACCCAAAAAAACAACTAATACAATTTAAAAATGGGCAAAAGACATGAATAGACATTTCTGCAAAGAAGACATCCATGCCTAACAGACACATGAAAAGACGCTCAACATCACTCACCACCAGGGAAATAAAAACTACAATGATTTCACCTCACACCAGTCAGAATGGCTAAAATTAATAACACAGGAAACAGGCGTTGGTGAGGATATGGAGAAAGGGGAACCCTCTTACACTACTGGTAGGAATGCAAACTGGTACAGCCATTCTGGAAAACAGTATGGAGGTTCCTCAAAAAGGTAAAAATGGAACTACCTTACAACCCAGCAATTACACTACTAGGTATTTACCCAAAGGATATAAAAACACTGATTCGAAAGGACACATGCACCCCGATGTTTACAGCAGCACTATCAACAATAGCCAAATTATGGAAAAAGCCCAAATGTATATACACATATACATACAATGGAATATTACTTGGCCATCAAAAAGAATGAAATCTTGCCATTTGCCACAACATGGATAGAGCTAGAGTATTAGGCTAAGTGAAATAAGTCAGTCAGAGGAAGACAAATACCATATGATTTCATTCATATGTGGAATTTAAGAAACAAAACAAATGAACATGGGCAGAAAAAAAAGAGAGGCAAGCCAAGAAACAGACTCTTAGCTATAGAGAACCAACTAATGGTTACTGGAGGGGAGGTGGGCAAGGGGGATGGGTTAAACAGCTGATGGGTATTAAGGAGGGCACTTGTGATGAGCACTGGGTGTTATATATAAGTGATGAATCACTAAATTCTATACCTGAAACTAATATTACACTGTATGTTAACTAGTTGAAATTTAAATAAAAACTTGGACAGAAAAAAAATACATCTTGGAGATCTTTCCATTTCAGTACATAAAGTACTTAACATTCTTTGTAATAGCTATGTATGCCATTGCCTTGGATATACCATAAACTCTACCAGCAGACATTTAAACTGTTTCCATTTTTTCACTTTTACAAAAAAATTGCTATGACTGAAAAATTGTGTACATATGTCATTTTACATGTATGCAAGTATGATAAATTCCCAGAAAAGAAACCTCTGGCCTGAAAGTATATGCATCTGAAATATAATCAAACTGCCCTCCACAGGGATTGTACCAATCTATACTACCATCAACAAAGTATGAGAGACCTGCTTTCCCATGCCTTTCCAAGAGAGTATACTATCACCTGGATTTTTGCCAATCTGGCAAGTGACAATATATCAGTGAAATTTTAATTAACATTTTTTAAAATTATGAACAAGGCTTAGCTTCTTTCACACAATTTAAAAGCCACTTGCATTTCCTTTTTAATGCACTACCTTATTCTTTTCCCACTCTTCTACTGAAAATTCCCATTTTTTATTCTATTTCTAATATATGTGTCTTTTACTTTTGACTTTAGAAGCTCTTTAAATATTAGAAAACTAGCCCTTTGTTGGTTATAAGTTGCAAATGTTTTTCCCTGTTAATGTTGCTTTGCTTTTTGCTTTGCTTTTGTTTTTGTTTACTTGGGGAATTTCTGCTTTTGTTTATTGACATGGATTTTTTATAGGTCAAATCTATAATTTTTATAGTTTATGGGTTTTGAGTTATGGTTAGAAAATCTTTCCTGATTCCACGGTTATAAAGGAATTCTCCCATGTTTTCTTATAGTACTTTTTTTTTTTTTTTGCTTTTTTATATTAAATATTTGATTCAGTTGGAATTTATCCTGGGGTTTGGTACCTTACCTGGAAGTATAATCCATAACATGCAATCTTAAATTATCCCAACTCTGAAGTTAATCAAAACTTTATTGTTCTTATGCTGCATATACTTGCTATTATTTCCTCTTACTTCTATTCTGGTGTGTATTTCTACAATCTGTGGTCTTTATATGGCATACAGACAAAAAATTCTTTTCTTATCCTTGTGGTTTGAATTTAGAGGGGTGGGGGAGTAGGGCTACTCTGAAAACAAAACTCTTCCAATTTATCCTTTCAGATGTTCTGTCTAGGAGGAATTAGAACCCATATTTTGTCACATTAAGACTGGGAGGCTGAAGACATAAACTGCAACATTTTAAAGTTTTCCCAATACCCAACTCTATGTTTCTATCAAGCTATTTCTAAAGATTTCACCTTCATCACAGAATAGGCTAAACCCTTTTCAAGATCATGTGCTATGCTAGGGTATGGGCTTAGCCTGACTTGCATATGAAGGTCCAATTATAATTTACATAGGCTTTTTTTCCCCAAATTGCTACCCAGTTGTTCCAACATAACTAAATTACAGAGCAAAAAATCATTAAGAATGTAAAATCTCTATATGACACTATCAACTACATTTACTAAATTTCATTTATAGAATACTACAACAAACAACCACAGAACATATATTTCAATTATATATGAAATCATAAAGATGGACCATATGTTGGGCAATAAAACGAACCAAAATAAATGACAAGAGATTGAAATGTTAAAAGTATGTTAGCTGATCATAACGGAATTAATTAGAGATCAATATCAAAATATCTACAAAGGACGTGAACACCTGAAAAATTTTTTAAATACACCCTAACACTTGGGTGTAAGATGAAATCACAAAGAAGGAACAACCATTTTTTGAACTGATGGATAATGATGTGTTGTGTTTTTACATCATTGTGTTTATTTAAAAACACAACATATCGGGGCGCCTGGGTGGCTCAGTCATTAAGCGTCTGCCTTCGGCTCAGGTCATGATCCCAGGGTCCTGGGATCGAGCCCCGCATCAGGCTCCCTGCTCCGCAGGAGGCCTGCTTCTCCCTCTCCCACTCCACTTACTTGTGTTCCCTCTCTCGCTGTGTCTCTCTCTGTCAAATAAATAAATAAAAATCTTTAAAAAAAAAAAAAAACACAACATATCAAAATGTCTGGAATATAGCTAATTCAAGGGTTTGGAAAATTTTTATAGCTTAAATGCTTTTATTAGAAAAGAAGGAAGGGTTAATAGTAATAATATAGGTTTCCATAGAAATGAAGTAGAAAAAAGAAAGTAAGCTCTAAGTATATAGAAAGAAGAAAATACAGATAAAAGCAAAAAATGAAATAAGAGACAAGGAATAGAAAAAAATTAACAAAGCCAAAATTTGGTTCTTTGAAAAGGCTTAAGAAGAAATTGATAAACCTCAAACAAGATTGCTGAGGAGTAGGGAGGAGAAAGAAGGTTAGAGAATACAAAATGCCAATATCAAGAATAAAAAAGGTGACATCACTAAAGATCCTATAGAGATCAAAACTATAACAAGGGAATATCAGGAACAACTTTATACCAATAAACTGAACAACTCTGACAAAATGAAAAAATTTCCTGAAAAACACAACTTACTAATACTGACAAAAAATCAAATAGAAAATCTGAATAGATCTGTATCAAAGAAATCTAATTTGTTCTCAAAAATCTACATGTTAACTCCATCCAATTCACTTGTTCAAACAAGTATGGAAGAAATGTGATGTGACCCTACAGGTCACATCAAACTTAATGGTAAAACATTCAACACTTTATCCCTGAGATCAGGAACAAACTGAAAATGTCGCTGTCATCACATCTCTTCAACATTTTACTGGAAGACCTAGAGAGAGAGAATGAGGTAAGACAAAAAAAAATAAAAGGAATAAATTTTTTTTTTTTAAAGATTTTATTTAGGGACTCCTGGGTGGCTCAGTCTGTTAAGCGTCTGCCTTTGGCTCAGGTCATGAGCCCGGGGTCCTGGGATCGAGCCCCACGTCAGGCTCCTTGCTCGGGGGAAAGCCTGCTTCTCCCTCTCCCTCTACCCCTGCTTGTGTTCCCTCTCTCACTGTCTCTCTGTCAAATAAATAAATAAAATCTTTAAAAAATAATAATAAAAATGTAAAAATAAGTACAAATGAAGAATAAAATCATAATCATCTCAAAAGATGCAGAAAGAGCATTTGACAAAGTACAACATCCATTCATGATAAAAACTCTAACAAAGTGGGCATAAAGGGAACATACCTCAACATAATGAAAACCATATATGACAAACCCAAAGCTAACATCATACTCAATAGTGAAAAACTGAGAGCTTTTCCTCTAAGATCAGGAACAAGACAAGATATCCACTCTCATCACTTCTATTCAACATATTACCAGAAGTCCTAGCCACAGCAACCAGACAAGAAAAAAGAAGTAAAAGGCATCCAGATTGGTAAGAAAAAAGTAAAACTGTCACTACTTGCAGATGACATGATATTATATATAAAAACCCTAAAGACTCCACCAAAAAACTATGAGAACCAATAAATGAATTCAGTAAAGTTGCAGGATACAAAATCAACATACAGAAATGTGTTGCATTTCTACACACTAACAACAAACTAGCAGGAAGAGTAATTTTTTTTAAAAAAATCCCATTTACAACTGCATCAAACAGAATAAAGTACCTAAATAAAATTTAGCCAAGGAGGTGAATTTAACCTTTACTCTAAAAACTATAAGACATTGAAGAAAACACAATGGAAAGATATTCCATGCTTGTGGACTGAAAGAACAAATATTGTTAAAATGTCCATATTACCCAAGCAATCTAAAGATTCAGTGCAATTCCTATCAAAATACCAACCATATTTTTCACAGAACTAAAACAAATAATCCTAAAATGTGTATGGAACCACAAAGGCTCCTGAATAGCCAAAGCAATCTTAAGAAAGAACAAAGTTGGAGGCACCACAATCCCAGGTTTCAAAAAAAACAATAGAACAGATCAATGAAACCAGGAGCTGGTTCGTTGAAAGAATTAACAAAATTGATAAATGCATAGCCAGACTTATCAAAAAGAAAAGATAAAGGACCCAAGTAAATAAAATCACAAATGAAAGAGGAGAGATAACAACCAACACCAAAGAAATACAATTATTAGGGAGCGGAGCAAGATGACGGAGGAGTAGGAGACCTGGATTTCGTCTCCTCTCAGGAATTCAGCTGGATAGGGATCGAACCATTCTGAACACCTACAAACTCAATAGGAGATCAAAGAAAAGAATAGCAACAACTCTCTCATCAGAAAAGCGACCACTTTCTGGAAGGTAGGACGTGCGGAGAAGTGAATCCGAGGCGATATTCGGGAAGATAGACGGCGGGGGAGGGGCCTCCGTCGGCCGCTTCTGGCAACTGATAGAACCACGGAGCACAAAATCGGAACTTTTAAAAGTCTGGGGCGCCTGGGTGGCTCAGTTGGTTAAGCAACTGCCTTCAGCTCAGGTCATGATTCTGGAGTTCCGGGATCGAGTCCCACATCGGGCTCCCTGCTCAGTGAGGAGCCTGCTTCTCCCTCCGGCCCTCCCCCCTCTCATGTACTCTCTCTCATTCTCGCTCTCTCAAATGAATAAATAAATCTTAAAAAAAAAAAAAAAAGTCTGTCCGCTGAGGGACGTCACTCTGGTGGCTAAGCGGGGGGTGGAACCCTCCGGGACAGTGTGGTCTCAGGACCCTCGGGGTCACAGAAAGACCGGGGGTGCCTGAGTGTGGCAGAGCTCCCAGGTATCGGAGCAGGGAAGCCGACTGCAGAGGCGGAGCCCAGGCACGGGCTCTCAGCTCGGGGTTGCCATAAACTGGGATCCGCGGCACAGTCGGGCCACTGCTCCTCCAGCAGGGACCCAACAAGCGGCAGATCCGGGGAGACTCACCTTCCTCCCCCAGGAGGAGCCGCGCGGGAGTGCACTGCAGGTATCTGCTGGGTTTGGAGACTCCACACGGGGTCGGGTGCCAGAGATAGAAATGTGCGGTCACAGGCCGGGTGAGCACGGAGTGCAGCCAGAGACCGGGGAAACGGGAGTGACTGACGGCTTTTCTCTGGGGGCTCACTGAGGAGCGGGTCCCCGAGTTCTCAGCTCCTCCGGGGCAGAGATTGGGAGGCCGCCATTTTCACTCTCCGCCTCCAAACCTGCACGGAAAGCTCGCAGGGAACAAAAGCTCCGGAGAGCAAACCTGAGCAGATGACTTAGCCAGGAGGGGGCAAGGGCGGGGCAATTCCGCCTCCGGCAAAGACATTTGGAAACCACGGCAACAGGCCCCTCCCCAGAAGATCAGCGAGAACAGCCAGCCAAGACCAAGTTTACCGATCAATGAGAACGGCAGAACTCCAGCGCTAGGGGAATAATGCACATAGAATTCATGGCTTTTCCCCATGATTCTTTAGTCTTTCAAAGTTAATTTTTTTTAACTGTCTTTTTTTTTTTTTGAATTTTTCTTTTTCCCTTTTTCAACCAACATCTTATCAATCCCTTTTTTAAAAAAACATTTTTATTTTTCATTTTTAGAGTCATATTCTATCCCTTCATAGTAGTTACCTGTATTTTTGGCATATATATATAAGTTGTTCTCTCTTTAAAATTTTGAGATAGTTTCTTCTAACAGATTAAAATATACACTAAATCTCTAGTATATGGTGTTTTCTATTCCCCTGCCTGATCACATTCTCTCCCTTTTTTTTCTTTTTTCTTTTTTTAAATCCTCTTTTTTTTTTTTTTAAAGATTTTATTTATTTATTTGAGAGAGAGAGAATGAGAGAGAGCAAGCACATGAGAGGGGGGAGGGCCAGAGGGAGAAGCAGACTCCCTGCCGAGCAGGGAGCCCGATGCGGGACTCGATCCAGGGACTCCAGGATCATGACCTGAGCCGAAGGCAGTCGCTTAACCAACTGAGCCACCCAGGCGCCCTCTTCTTTCTTTTTTCAAACAACTTCTTATCAATTCCTTTTATAAAATTTTTTATAATTTCCATCTTTACAGTCATATTCCATCCCTTCATCATATCAACCCTTATTTTTGTACATATATAAGTTTTTCTTTCTTTAAAATTTTGGGAGGCACTTTCTTCTAAAAGACCAAAATACACCCCAAATCTAGTGTATGGCACTGATCTATATACCAGCCTGATCATATTTGATCACATTCTGGTTTTTTTGTTGTTGTTTTTGTTTTGTTTTGTTTGTTTTTGTTTTTATCTTTTTCTTTTTCTTTTTTCTCTCTTTCCATTTCTTTTTCCACTACTTCAGGTCTTTTCTGATCTGTTTAGAGTATATTTTCTGGGGACATTGTTACTCTGCTAGCATTTTGTTCTCTCATTAATCTATTCTCCTCTGCACAAAATGACAAGACAGAAAAAATCACCTCAACAAAAAGAACAAGAGGTAGTACCGACTGCCAGGGACCTACTCAATATGGACATTAGTACGATGTCAGATCTAGAGTTCAGAATCATCACTTTAAAGATACTAGCTGGGCTTGAAAAAAATATGGAAGTTATTAGAGAAACCCTTTCTGGAGAAGTAAAAGAACTAAAATCTAACCAAGTAGAAATCAAAAAGGCTATTAATGAGGTGCAATCAAAAATGGGGGCGCTAACTGCTAGGATAAATGAGGCAGAAGAGAGAATCAGTAATATAGAAGACCAAATGATAGAAAATAAAGAAGCTGAGAAAAAGAGAGATAAACAACTACTGGATCACGAGGGCAGAATTTGAGAGATAAGCAATACCATAAGACAAAACAACATTAGAATAATTGGGATCCCAGAAGAAGAAGAAAGAGAGAGAGGGGCAGAAGGTATAATGGAGCAAATTATAGTAGAGAACTTCCCTAATTTGGGGAAGGAAACAGGCATCAAAATCCAGGAAGCACCGAGAACCCCTCCCAAAATCAATAAAAATAGGTCAACACCCCGACATCTAATAGTAAAACTTACGAGTCTCATAGACAAAGAGAAAATCCTGAAAGCAGCTCGGGAGAAGAGATATGTAACCTACAATGGTAGAAACATTAGATTGGCAACAGACCTATCCACAGAGACCTGGCAGGCCAGAAAAAACTGACAGGATATATCAGAGCACTAAATGAGAAAAATATGCAGCCAAGAATACTATATCCAGCTAGGCTGTCATTGAAAATTGAAGGAGAGATAAAAAGCTTCCAGGACAAACAAAAACTAAAGGAATTTGCAAACACAAAACCAGCCCTACAGGAAATCTTGAAAGGGGTCCTCTAAACAAAGAGAGACCCTAAAAGCAAGACAGACCAGAAAGGAACACAGACAATATACGGTAACAGTCACTTTACAGGCAATACAATGGCACTAAATTCCTATCTTTCCATAGTTACCCTGAATGTAAATGGGCTAAATGCCCCAATCAAAAGACACAGGCTATCAGACTGGATTAAAAAACAAGACCCATCGATATGCTGTCTGCAAGAGACTCATTTTAGAACCAAAGACACCCCCAGATTGAAAGTGAGGGGGTGGAAAACCATTTACCATGCTAATGGACACCAAAAGAAAGCTGGGGTGGCAATCCTTATATCAGACAAATTAGATTTTAAACCAAAGACTATAATAAGAGATGAGGAAGAACACTATATCCTACTTAAAGGATCTATCCAACAAGAAGATCTAACAATTGTAAATATCTATGCCCCTAACGTGGGAGCAGCCAATTATATAAGGCAATTAATAACAAAAGCAAAGAAACACATTGACAACAATACAATAATAGTGGGGGACTTTAACACCCCCCTCACTGAAATGGACAGATTGTCTAACCAAAAGATCAACAAGGAAATAAAGATTTTAAATGACACACTGGACCAAATGGACTTCACAGACATATTCAGAACATTCCATCCCAAAGCAACGGAATACACATTCTTCTCTAGTGCCCATGGAACATTCTCCAGAATAGATCACATCCTAGGTTATAAATCAGGTCTCAACCGGTACCAAAAGACTGGGATCATTCCCTGCCTATTTTCAGACCACAATGCTTTGAAACTAGAACTCAATCACAAGAGGAAAGTCGGAAAGAACTCAAATACATGGAGGCTAAAGAGCATCCTACTGAAGAATGAATGGGTTAACCAGGAAATTAAAGAAGAATTTAAAAAATACATGGAAACCAATGAAAATGAAAACACAACCATTCAAAATCTTTGGGATGCAGCAAAGGCAGTCCTAAGAGGAAAGTATATAGCAATACAAGCCTTTCTCAAGAAACAAGAAAGGTCTCAAGTACACAACCTAACCCTACACCTAAAGGAGCTAGAGAAAGAACAGCAAATAAAGCCTAAATCCAGCAGGAGAAGAGAAATAATAAAGATCAGAGCAGAAATCAATGAAATAGAAACTAAAAGAACAGTAGAACAGATCAACAAAACTAGGAGCTGGTTCTTTGAAAGAATTAACAAGATTGATAAACCCCTGGCCAGACTTATCAAAAAGAAAAGAGAAATGACCCAAATCAACAAAATCATGAATGAAAGAGGAGAGATCACAACCAACACCAAAGAAATACAATTATAAGAACATATTATGAGCAACTCTATGCCAGCAAATTAGATAACCTGGAAGAAATGGTGTATTCCTAGAGATGTATCAACTACCAAAACTGAACCAGGAAGAAACAGAAAACCTGAACAGACCTATAACCACTAAGGAAATTGAAGCAGTCATCAAAAATCTCCCAACAAACAAAAGCCCAGGGCCAGATGGCTTCCCAGGGGAATTCTACCAAACATTTCAAGAAGAATTAATACCTATTCTTCTGAAACTGTTCCAAAAAATAGAAATGGAAGGAAAACTTCCAAACTCATTTTATGAGGCCAGCATTACCTTGATCCCAAAACCAGACAAAGACCCCATCAAAAAGGAGAATTACAGACCAATATCCCTGATGAACATGGATGTAAAAATTCTCACCAAAATACTAGCCAATAGGATCCAACAGTACATTAAAAGGATTATTCACCACGACCAAGTGGGATTTATCCCTGGGCTGCAAGGTTGGTTCAACATCCACAAATCAATCAATGTGATACAATACATTAACAAAAGAAAGAACAAGAATCATATGATCCTCTCAATAGATGCAGAAAAAGCTTTTGACAAAGTACAGCATCCTTTCTTGATCAAAACTCTTCAGAGTATAGGCATAGAGGGTACATACCTCAATATCATAAAAGCCATCTATGAAAAACCTACAGCGAATATCATTCTCAATGGGGAAAAACTGAGAACTACCTAGAGCAATGTACACATTCAATGCAATCCCCATCAAAATACCATCCACTTTTTTCAAAGAAATGGAACAAATAATCCTAAAATTTGTATGGAACCAGAAAAGACGCCGCATAGCCAGAGGAATGTTGAAAAAGAAAAGGAAAGCCAGCGGCATCACAATTCCGGACTTCCAGCTCTATTACAAAGCTGTCATC